>NW_010232123.1:0-216 GCF_000690775.1 Eurypyga helias | reverse complement strand
CCACGGCCCCGTGCCCTGCCTTGGCCCTCTCCGCAATTATCCTCCTGGTTTTAGGGAGCAGGATAATTTTCCTCTGATGCTCCGACTCAGGCAGGTCGAAAGCAGGCTCCTCCTGGTCCGAGTCCACCACGCTCCTCCGCAGGAACCGCTGATGGACCATCTTGGGATCCCTGGAGCTGGGGGCGCGGAGCGGCGGGGCAGGGGCTCCCGGCATGG
>NW_010232122.1:0-8532 GCF_000690775.1 Eurypyga helias | reverse complement strand
ATTCTATGATTCTATGAAATCTGCCCGTTAAGTGCTCAGTTACGCATCTATCTCTTACCACCTTATCAATGCTCACATACAGTCATGCCAACTCTCGAGCCGGGTACGTAAATGCACATCGAGAACCAAGCGTCGGGATTTCCTGCTTTAATCCCAGCCAGCACAGGGAGTTCACGGAACATTCTTCACACAGATGGTGATGGCACCAGCCCCTGTCTCAAAGTGTTCAGAGAACAGTCAGCAGGTTTGAAAAAAATGTATTAAGATCTTTAGCCAGCCACAGACAAAATCATGTTACCAGCCACTTTTCTGCAGGCCACGGACCAAACTTCAGTTCAGAGAAGAGTACTGACAAAAACTGAGGAAGAGTTAACACATTTCCCAAACAAGGCTAAGGAACAATTAATGCATTTACTAAACAAATGATTACTCCTGCACAGAGCCTACTTAATTACCTTTATCCAATCACATTTGCAACGTGAATCGATTCTCAGATGCACTTTTAGAACTTCATTAACCTCTTCAGCATGGTTGTTTCTGTCGTCTAACAAGGAACAGTTTGAGAGCATAGATTTTACCTACAGAAATTCCATCCCAAACTTGTCAGGCTTCATTTGCATCACGTTAGGACGCATGAATCATGCCAGTCGTACCAAAACTTGTTCATGGTCCAAATTCTGAATGCCGAATCATTTACAATAAAGTCTTTTTTTCAAGCTAGGTCTTGTAACAGAAAACTACTTAGAAAAGTAAGGAAACAGCATCTCACTTAATTTGACCTAAAATATTATCCCCAAAAAATGGAAGCTAGAAGAATATGTTTCACAGCTTTCTGAATGGTTTAAGCAATGGAGAGTTGATTCAATGCTCAAGAATATATTCTAAAGTAGTGGATTCCTCAATGCTGTGGCTGACTGGGGGCAAAGAATTTTGTAGAGTATTACGTGAGGAAAAACTAGAGAGAATAATTGAAGAGGCACCATCAGTGTCTTAGATTTGTTCACAAGAAAAATGCAAAGGTTTTAAGAATGAATCACAGAATGGTTTGGGTTGGAAGGGACCTTAAAGACCATCTAGTTCCAACCCCCTGCCATGGGCAGGGACACCTTCCACTAGACCAGGTTGCTCAAAGCCACATCCAGCCTGGCCTTGAACACTTCCAGGGATGGGGCATCCACAGCCTCTCTGGGCAACCTGTTCCAGTGCCTCACCACCCTCTCCGGGAAGGACATCTTCCCTATCTCATTTAAATCTCCCCACATTTAGTTTAAAGGAAAAACTTGTTGGCGACAGAACTTGTTGAACGTTAACACCTTAATTGTAATTAAACTACAGGTCAAAACCAAAATGTTGCTAAAAGAATCAACATCAGAGTATTTCCACATCCGGTTCTTAAAGCAATCAGGTCCCGCCTTAAGATGCATGCAGCCTTCATATCCTTTAGGAAGATCACCCACGACAATGAATACAAAACCCTCACGGCTGGCACATTTTGAAGGCCACTGGCTACCACGCTCAATGGGTGCACACGCAGTCACTGCAGGTGGACAGGACAAGCACACGTTTGCTAAACACACTCAATATAGCTGACAAGAAGTGACTGCTGTGGGCAACTTAGTACCATCCTTCTGTAGTTTAACCTCGCAGTATCAAAGCCATTCCATAAGCACTCACATCGGTCCAAACTTCCAAGAAGTTTCAGCCGATTCTCCTTTTTGTCAGCTATCCTCTCGCCCTCAAACAGAAGAAAAAGACCTCAAGAATGTACCTTTGAAACAGAATTGCCCAAGCAGCCAAGTAAGAAAAATATCTCTTAAGGAGACACCTGCATAAGTGTAATTTTTACCTTGGAACAGGTAACAGCGGAAGGCTGCTATGACTGAAAAATGTGACGTTTTATACACCCACCCCCAAAAGATAATTTTCAAGCCCAGCATTAAAAAAACCAAAACAGGCTTGCAGGAACTGACTGAGTATCGCCTCTTTTGTAGCCTGACAACTGCAACCAAAAACGTATTCTGAGTTAGTTGATATTGTCAGTTCTAAGCAACCTAAACCATTCACACGTAAGAGAAATGTGCGCATCCAGAACCTCCCGCCCACGGCAGCTTGTCCGCCATCATGATCCCGATTAAGGCCTCTCACAGGGTTTGTAGCTTCAGTTTAGACTAAATCCATCCCTAACGATCGGGAACAGTTCAGTGGAGGATGAGGTTCCTCCTGATGGCAACTCTGCAAGGCTGCCTGTCTGCGGGAAACTACAGGAAATGAAGGCTGCGAGGGGCACTGGCTCTCGCTGCTGGGAAGCAGAGGAAGCCTACCTACTCCGAGCCTTCCGCAGCAGCCGCTCACCGGTCATTCGGGAGCAACCTTCTCACCCTGACATCCGAGTGCTCAACGCCAAGGGAAAAGATCAACAATTATACCCAAAAAGGAACGGTAAGCTTTGTTTTAAGGGCTGGTAGTATTTTTTAGCAGCCATAGCTGTAATTCTAAGAAATGAGAGAATTCCACTTAAATACGCTTTTGTTAAACATTTGAATGTTCGTGTTCAGCCAATTATGATTTTCTTCAAGATCTTACTATGTTGCATGTATCTTTTTGCAGCTGCATGTCCTGAACAGCAGACCCATACACAGGTAACCGACAGGCCTGCCCACCGCACTTCTCCGTCTTCGGCATCTCCCTCCCTCCTTCCACAGTTTCCCTTTAATGCCGTTTCTGACAAAACCGTTTTGCAGTACACTTTGAAGTGGAACTAGGTGATCCAAAACCACCAAAACTGACTTGAGTAGTGTATCTGAACCGAAGTGAGGTAAGTTTCGATGCCTTTGTGTGTTTTATGCCACGCGCAACGCTGCACAGGGAACAAAGGCATGCTGCCTCACAGTAATTTCCTGGACAGGAAATGAAAGGCTCTGGATACGCCAAGCTGTGAATCCTCGACGTTCACCACATAAGACTCTTCTTATTAACTGATGCGAGATAGCACACCGACGATATTAAAAGCAAAATCTGTACTGATTCAGCTCTCCAGGGTTTGTTCACAACTGGTGAGAGAAGTTTAATCGGGTCTCAAATTATCGTAACAACTTAATTTATCTATTAAAGCCTTTTTGTGTTACTTGGATTTGCTTTAGATGGCACAAATAACATCTGTAAAAGTAAACTGCTACAGGAGAAAAGAGAGCTGCGCCACATCCCACACATCAACCGCCCAGAGATGAGAGACATGTTCCGCTGTCAGACAGAGATATTCCCACTGCTCTTCACTGCTCACAAAACACGTATCCACGGACTAACCGTTGCCAGCTACTTCCTCATGTTCTTAGATCAACAACCAGACAACTAGATTTGTTTTCTCTAAATATGATTTAATTAAAAACACTAAATCAGCTTTGATTTTTATTTTGTCTATGTACAATAGTTACCAAATGATGAATACACTGAATCAGTTCTGTTAAATCTCACATAACGTTGAAGGACATCGGCATGGCATGGAATAAACTCACACTGCCTTTTGCATATACAAAAAAATGCATTAAAGTTACCTGTGATTACCATTTTGGTTTGGGGTGTGTTTTAATAACCTGCTTATTAATTCTCCAAGTCACGCCATAAAAACAGTGTAAGTAGTTAATTGATCAGTTAATATATTAGCAAAGATAAACATTAGTAAAGTTTGCAAGAAATCAACTGCAAAATTACCTCAAGTGTAGGACTGAACATATTCACGTGAAAGTTACCTTCAGTTAGAAAAGTTCTGAAAAAGAGCCCAAGTTGGAGCGATGCACTGATTTGGTCAAACTGATTCATATGAATGAACAGTCAAGGTTATTCAGCTATTGAAAATATGACTATCCTTTTTAGTATTCACAAACATTTGTATATAGTGTGTATGTGTGTAAATATATATATGCATATATAAAGTGAAGATATGTTGTTAATGTAAAAATATACTGTTCATCCACTCCCAATTACACAAAATTCAGTATTTGGACATTAAACTGTGTAAGTACAAATGTCCATTTCAAATCTACATTCAACCAGCAACAAATACTTAGAAGTATTTTTGTAAACATTTAAGATAGGGAAAACCCATTCATTTACAAAACGATCCTTCTTCAACACATCAGCATCTCCTCAGCTTGAAAATTTTGTACAGCAGCTTCAGCTGGCCTGTTGTGAATCTGCTCGAATCAAAGAGCTCACACTCCCTCAGATCAATACATGTGAGAGCTCAGGAAATGCAGAATTTTCAAATTAGTTCTTAATCACCATCCGTTTCCAGTTCACCAGCAAAAAGAAAATGCACTTGGCTACAAAAATATTAAGGAATGTTATTGAAAACAAAAGGCTATTTTGGTAGAAGAAACTACAAAAATAGTTAAGTTGAGTCATGTTGTAAAGCTTTAATGCAAGAGCATTACAGTACAGAGTTTCTTTCCAACCTTAAAGCTTAATCAACACCAGATTTAAATATCCATCTCTCAAGTGCTTGAAAAACACGTGCTCAGTAAAAGTCTTTCTTCAGTTTAGCCACCTGTGATTACGCAGGTGTCAGGCTCTGCGTCTCGGACACCTGTTGAGCACTGTCTCTTGTTCCATTGGCAGCAATTACAGGTGTTGAGATACTCTGATACAATGACGTCGGACAACTCGACAGAGCTCCACTATCATCCTCTCCAGTATCCAAATCTGGTGTTACAGAACTGCTTTCGATCCCCAGGATCTCACTAACTGCTTGAGGCAATTCCTAGAAAGGCGGAAGGGGGAGGAACACATTTAAAATCACTGCAATTAAATGAAAAAAAGTTAACGACAAGGTCCCCCAGGTCTGTCCCCTACCCCCCAGTAAGTAACCATTCCTCTGAACTCAGGGGTACCGAAAGCATCTCTCCCAGCATCAGTTCTGCTGGTTACCCTTTTCTGTGTCTGCTTTTCAGGAAGACAAAAGGGAACAGGCTCAGGAACCAATTCCTGATTAACAATATAATCTTCATTACAAAAAGAAAAGTCTAAACAACTATAATTACACTTCGTGTGATTGAAATTAGTTTCACTGAGTGAACCATTAGTTTCTGCCTCGTAAGTCTGGCATGCTTTCAGTGCAACGCACCTTTCACCTCGTTTTTCTCAAGCACTCTAAACACCCAATTACTTGTACTGAGGTGGCCCAGGTAAGAGTTTAGAAATCAGCACCAACGGGCACAACCCACATCTCCCCCAGTGAACAACATTACTCTAAAAAGTTAATCGCTCTTGCTTACAGACTTTCAGAATGCAGGTGCTTATAGATACAGCGCATCCTTTATTATGCCCAGGCATTTGGTTATTTCACACGTTACACGTACATTTACAGCCAACTACATCCTTTTTCTGTCTATAAATGCTTGTAGTAGGTATATTAAAATATCTTTACCTTGCAATTCATCATCTGCATTGAAATTGCTTCTGCTTTGCAGAGTATAAATTCCACATCAATTTTCATGGACAGTTCGTTGATATGCTAAAAACATATCCACCAAGAAGAGTAAGTATGAGAAATGGTAAATCCGCTTTATTGGAAAACACACTCATGCTGTACTGCACTGCTAAGAAGCGCCACCTCACACGCTTGCCCCCTAAGCTGTGAACTGCTAAACACACTCTCTTTGCTTTGTCAAACGGGTACTGAAAGATACAGTGTGCAACAGCTGGCTTTCACCAGTATCCACGATCCGGAGGAGGAATCCGTCGTACGTCGAAATGTGACGAACTATCAAGCCCTCCTAGGCAGCCCCCAGCTTACACGTTCAGAGATAACAAGTTAAGGTTATAGAAGAAAAAGCACAAGTTAAGATTAAACATACTAAGCAGTACTTCAAGGGGGAGAACCATTTTCCATCTGTTAATGGATCTTATCACTAAACACAGACATCAAATGAACCGTTTTGAAAGCATGCAAGACAGGCATTCAGTTCACATTTCACCCTTCAGAAGACTGTACACACCTCTTCCTCCCCTCAACATGAAATACAAACATACTGCTTTAACTCCAAAAAGGTTAATTAATATTTACATAATGCCTACCTTTAATATTTCATTAAGTAATGCCTACCTTTAATATTTCATTAAAGCCATAGTGCTTGTCCATTATTTGCTGTTTTTCAGATTCTAAGATAGCACAACAAAGGAGAAGATGAAAATTCTGGCAAGGCAACTCCGTCCACATGACCTGGCAAAATACAAAAACCACTTTTGAAATGCTTATGCTTTTCCTCTGAAAAGAAAAGCAGTTTATGGAAAATAAGTAAGCCCTCAAACTGAGGGGCTTAACTAACAATAAGCTATTAAGGCAACTAAATATTTGTACAGCTATTTGAAATTTTTCTTTTGGCCAATCAGCAACGACTGCAAGTCTGAGTCACCCAATCTTTATCTAGTCCTTCTGTGTCTACCAGGTTGTCCACTATAATGCTATTAAGCTGCCTTAAAAAACATAAAAGGAGGCTCATGAAGATTCAGTCTTACTTCACTGGTAGAAATATTCTTGCTTCATCATGGCTAGAACACAGCCTTGATGCTCAGCAAGAGCTTGCTTACACTTAAACTTTTATCACGATACACGTAGGCCTTAAGCAGAACTGCCTAAATCTGAAAGATATCCAAACCAAGCTCACCCAAAATAAAGTGCAATTAATCTTGAATGTTTCGATTAAGATTCAATTCACTCTGTCCAGAATTACATTTCATAACTTATTCAGGTATCTAATGTTCTGTTAATGTACTCTCTCACTCCAGGAAAAGGGCTGGACTGTAAATAGCCTGATCAACAATACCAACCAAAGGAAAATGCCTACAGCCTACCAAACACGGTCTGTCTATACACTATCAGGTGTTTGGGGGGAGGGTTATGGGTTTGTTTTACCCCTGCTTCATAAGAAGGAAATATTGACAGCCATACAAGGATTTGGTTTAACATCAAGTTTGCACATAATGAGAGCAAACTGTTGTCTACACATTTCCAGCACACCCACTGTACCAACTGCCATGGTACACATACCATGAATCATTCACAACAGTCATTAATGAAGTGCACCAGATAACAGCCTGCCTCTTGGCCTTAAATCTACACCAGAACACAGAAGATGGAAACATGATAATGCAGGATATGGGGGAAATCAACCCAAAATACAGTTACCTTTGTAGTCATTAACAAAATATTTAACTTTCATATCTACAATTTAAAGCTACTGGAATATCTACTTTCAGAAGTATTTGCTTCAAGCTGTAACTTCAGGGGCAGCTGATCTGGCTTCAAGAGTGGGAAAAAAACCAAAAATACTAGTAAGGATTTTTACAGATATTCCTTCCTCTCTGAGGAAAACTGCAGCTGATGAGATGACAGCTGCTAATACCAGATGCCAAAAAATCCACACTTTTTGCTACCACTTTTGGTACATCTTTTAAATTCTGGGGCAGAGCATGTAAATGCTTAACAGCAGCATCACAAAGTGCTTGGAAAAGGACAAAAGAAAAACAGCATTTAAATTAGGAATACACAAATATGCCACTTAGGTGCGATAATTCTTTTCCTATTTCCTTCGGATACAGCTATGCAAGTAAGGGTTCATTTGTTGTAGTGCTACCTCAGCATCCCCGCACACGCCAGTATTTGTTAAAAATACACGCAAAGCAGCTGATCACGAGGTCATTCTGTTGTGCACAGTGTGAGCTGCACCAGCGTAACGCTGGAGGTGTGAGCTAGCCATGTCATTCTGCCACCGATCTTTTCTTCCAGGATTCTTCTACCCAGTCTTTCCGCAGCATCTGGAGAATGAAGCTGCTCACTGTGCAAAGGAAAGATTAAGAGCTGGCGGGATTTAAAAGGTAGTATTGTCTGTCCCTCTGGTGTGAAAGAGGGAGTGAGCTGCTCTCAAGTCTTGGGACGTGTAAGCAGCGGCTTAGTCCGCCACCTGGGCTGTTTGAGACGCAGTGCTGAAGCGTACTGGAAGTAATCCCACCCACAGCCAGAGCAGTTTAACCTGCCTTCATATTCCTGGAAAAAGGTTGCCGGATACAGCGTCACAGATAACTGCAGCCACACGACATGTCTCAGCTTACCCACGCAAGGAGGAATGCCACCTCCCCAGCGCGTGCGCTGCCCAGCACGCCCTGCTGCACCACGCTGCGATGACATGAGCGCCCACGGTTTCTACTGCAATCTGATCGCTATGGCTCTTGCTCACTAAGTGGGAGAGCTTGGTTTTAGCTTCTACTCCGGCTGATGGGGACTGGTACCTTCCATCTCTAAGGTGGATGTCTACTAACAAATCTTCATTCCTTTTGAGATAAAACCCTGGAAGTCATGAAGCCAGTGGGAAAAGGGAAAAAGTATCCGATGCTGCTTTAGTGGCTCAGGGAGCTCAGAGGGCAGAAATGGAAGTCCAAAATAACACCCTGAAATTCACAGATTAGGCAGAAAAAGCCCCAGAAGTCCTGGAACATGGCACAGGAATGTCAGATGGTACCTAGAATCATAGAATGGTT
>NW_010232121.1:1022-7183 GCF_000690775.1 Eurypyga helias | reverse complement strand
CTTTATATATTAAGCTGGAGTCTGGTTTTTTACTTAGAATTCTGTCATTGAGAGAGACAGATGGGTGTCAAGAGGATGGGTCCAGACTCTTTTCAGTGGTGCCCAGCTACAGGACAAGGGGCAATGGGCACAAACTGGGGCACAGGAAGTTCCACCTGTACTTGAGGAAAAACTTCTTTACTCTGAGGGTGACAGAGCACTGGAACAGGCTGCCCAGAGAGGTTGTGGAGTCTCCTTTTCTGGAGATACTCAAAACCTGCCTGGATGCATTCCTGTACAATCTGCTCTAGATGAACCTGCCTTGGCAGAGAAATTGGACTAGGTGATCTCCAGAGGTACCTTTCAACCCTGCCCATTCTGTGATTCCCTCTGTGATTCTGTGACAAACACCGGCATCAGACAACCCTATTTATTTAATTTATATTTCTGTTTCTCATTTCTAATCTAAAAGCTTTCCAAATGTTGCTTATTTGATAGACATATCCCTATCGAAGATAGAACTTCATCTCATGTGTTAGACCCTTGACATGATGGCAGGAGTTTCCACTTTGCTAGCCAGTTGGCATTGGAGTAGCAGCTAACTACTCTGGAGGTACCTACTTGTCTTCCTTAGTTATAAAGAGGTCTGAACCCCCAGAATACCACTAAACTCTTAGGTTTATAATTTCTAATACCAGATGATGTGACATAATTGTCACTCATATTTTCAGTAATTGTACTGGGAGATATTCCTACAGTTGCATTCAGCAGTATGAAGGTCAAGGTTCCTGCTAAGAATGGATGGCAACAGGGATTGCTCTTACACAGTCTCTTCAGGCAAGGGCCTTATCTGTTCTGTATCTATACTACATACAGAAGTGTAGGATCATGGTCTACAAAATATTAAAGAAGTGTCTCAGAGATACAATCTCAATGTAGGCTGCAAGAGAGCAGTCAAGCAATGATTTTAAAATCTGCAGATAGATTTGTCTGCTCACAAGGAATGTTATAGATTACCTATAAAAATTATATACAGCCAACATCAGCTTTTTGTTGTATAAATTAAACTTCCTTTCTTAATGCTATATTCAGACAGCTATCAAGAAAGCTGGGGTAAACTTTAGACCATTTTCTCACTGTGAAAGTGCTATGGACACTTCAGACTGAGCTTTTGTAATTACTCCCATCAGCTTCATACAGCAAATGAATAATAGAGAGGAAACAACCAAGTTGTGTGAAAATGTCCAAGGCATAGGCTTTGGGAATGGAGGAAAACAGCTGTTCTTCATGGGTTTCATCTACAGGTAATGATGTGGGAATGTATCTCTGCACCTCCTTGGGTAACTAGAGATGAACGAGGAGCAGGACACCACAGTCAAATTTTTGTCTGTTGAAGATAATACAGAGACCTACCACTTTTGCACCTCTGCACTTCTTCACTTCTGCAGTTTTTTCTCTGGTCAAATCAACAGAGGCTCTATCAGTGCTCTGCTAGATACCCTCTTGCAACTGTGCTGTTTTCAGAATATTTCCTCGGGAGAAAAAAAATAGAAGAAAATTATGGACAATATCACTATAAAATTTTAATTATCATCCTTGTTATTTACTGTGCTTCTTCTACATGTAACCTTCTCAGCCCTGATTACAATTTTTTTTTTTTCCCCTGATACTCATATCTTCACTGACCTCTGAAAATATGACACACTAATCCACATTTAAAATAAGCTTCCAAGTATCTGGGGAGCACTGGGACATTACACCCAAGCACTTCTGCCGGGCTAGATTATGACTTTGACAGCAAAAAGGCAATTAATAGTTTCAATATCTAGATACAAAATGATCTTGCCTTATATATCAGTACACAAGATAATCACTGTAGGGAACCATAAAACCTTATTGTTTTAGAAGCTAAATTAATGATTCAAAAACTACCAGCATATGTGATTTCATCACTATTGATACATTTCAGTACCATTGGACTAAGATCAAAGGTACCTCATATCTGCCCATTCTCACAAGGTTGGATCTTTCATTAATATCTATGTTTATTTATATGAGGAATAAATATTTAAATTGCAGGGATAGGATCTCAAAATTTTCTTCTTTTTCCCCCACTGTTTGAAACAAATTCACATGACTTACATTTTCCATAAATTATAATTTTGTGAAAGTTTCATGGGTAGTAAGCAAATACTTATGGTCTACATATTTAATCTAAGAAATTACTTTGCCATTTATAATCTGCTTTATGGTTTTTTTTGACACATAAAACTAGGCAGAAAACATTAAGAATTTTATGATTTGGTTATAAAAAAGAATGAAAAAGATAATTTTTTATTGATGCTACTTGCACTGTTATTATATCACTATAGATGGTAGCAGTCAAAACCAGTCTCAGGATGGAGGTGTGTATCACGTACAGTACAAGTCTAGAATGAGACATAGTCCTTGTCTCAAAGGGATTTCTGGTTTAAAAAAAAAAAACAAAACCAAAAAACAAAAAAACCAAAACAAAACAAAAAACAAGACAGATGATGGAAACAAGAAGGTGCTTTAAACATTATGTTGCAGGTGTAGGGAGGAGGAACAAATTGTAATAGAAAACCAAGGTTAATATATTGATGCAACACTGATTTTATGATGACATTAAAAAATCATAATATTAATTATAAATTAATTTCAAATGTATTTTCAAATTTTTGATGATTTGATTATGTTTATTTTTTGTTTATTGTGTCTGTGTGCATGGGAATATTGGAAAAATTTGACAGACATTTTCAGTTCCTTAGATATATCTGAATTAATCAGTGTTAAATCCCTGCTGATTATAAACACTCAAGAATATCAAATGTCTATCAGAAACTGCTGTCAAAGTTTGGTTTTAAATAGTTATATGTTAATATTTTCATTTCTTCAGGAAACAAAGGTACTACAATTTTTGCTACCACAATTTTTTGCTACATTTGAACTTTCGCCTTTTACATTTTCAACCTCCTATAGCCCTCCTTATCAGTTCTTCCTAATTGCATTTGCAACATCAACATGTTGCAAAAGTTTGAAAGTGTCATTATGGTACCTTCCAGGACTTTGTTGCAGCACAATTAATTAATAGCAACCTAAGCAAATTTAGGAGTCCAGTCATTGAGCACTCTTAAGACATACATGCTCCCTACAATGAAGAAAATTATACCATCAGAAACTTGTTCTTCTTATGACCATGAACTATGTAATAGTCAAGAGTGCATTTGAGGCTTGGCAAGGATGGGGCTTTGAATGGTCCTAAATAAAAACAATTATGATTCACATGTTTATGAAAATAATAATAAAAGGGATTCACTTGCCTGAAATAACAGGGAGTGAGACTTGGTGACCCATGTTCCCTTCATTCCTATTCTGACATGATTTGGAAAGCAAGAATGAATTGAATTGGAGTTTCCTATGCTACTGGAGATTGTGCTAACCCTTTCGATGCTGGGTAAAAGGTCGGACAAAACTTCCACCTCATCCTCTTCTGTTTCACTGGCTCAGTCTTCACTTCAGGACAAACTCAAGAGACTGTTTTTAGTCTGTGTGGGTGACAACCAGGCCATACCTCCCAGACAAAGGTTGCTTGCAGTTCCTGCTATGCTTTTCCTTCAGTCCCCAAAGATAAACAGATGCTGTAGAATGGACAACGGGCAGATAAATTTTCCCTAACATGGAACATAAGTTGCTGTGATTAATCATAGTGGGGTGGTTAAAGGATCGACACAAATAAACAAGAGACGCATAACCAAAACTTTGCATAGCTGTCAAGCCCACATGAAAAGAGACTGAACTGGGGTGGGCAGTAGCTTAAGTCTAAACCTAAAATTGATCCCCTAAAAAAGACAGAGAGGTGCCAATACAGGCTTGAAAACAATGCTTCAAAACCAGATAGGATAATCTGGGCTGATGTAGAAGTCATGGGAAGTGGAAGGATCCCACACAGCAGGGAAAGCTGTTTTCTTGTACTCTTCTGCTACACATGCCATGCAATTTCATTTAGGGGTCTCTGTTCCCATGTGAACCTGCTATTGCCAGAGGTCCTGCTCCCAGACAGAATAAGGTATTACTACCATAAAAAGAGTGATATTCTTCATTATTATATTTCTGCTCCATTTATACCTGCATAGAATGAGACAAAAAGCTCAGTTATTGAACTTTATATGACTTTAAAATTATGGAAATGCAAACACAACTTTTAGAGCAACAGAAAATCAAGACTTGAAAAATTCTAACCTAATTTGAGGATGCTTTTCAGTTCAGAAAACAGCCATATACACATTGACTATTTACTTGGCTACAAACGTGCGGTTGAATGGAGTTTAAAGTCTCTGTAAACTTCCTTTTCTCAATACATATCTTAATTTCCAAATGAGAAAATAACAAGCATCACCACTCCTCTCCTCTCCTTTTCTCTCCTTTCCTCTCTCTTCCAGTAAAGATATATCTTTCAACAGTTAAAGAAAAATAAAAGGAAAATCTGTTTTCTGACTTTTCATCTACAACACAGAACTAAATGAAACATTCTACATCTGAACTCTGTCAGAAGATAGATGGAAAGAGGCATCTGTAAGAGAATAACCGTGACAAATGTGATGCAGCCTCAGAAGCATTGTAACATAATCCTTCAAACTGATTTTTAAAATATTTTTATAAAAAGAAATGGCACTTGCTGGAATTTACAATCAACAAATTTAGGCTGGTTTAGGAAACATTTTAGATTTATGAAAAAAATCAAAAAATCAGGGACAACTATGTTTCAGTGTACTGAGTTTAAAAAAACCCCAACTTTTGTTTTAAAATTTAAATGAAAGAGAAAACCTTTTTCAGGGAGAAGGAAATATTCTGATTAGTTGAGCATATTTCCAGATTTTTGCTTCCTTAAAAGCAAGAGTTTTTAATTTTCCTGATTTTTTGTTCAGTTAAACCTCTTTAACTATGCATCTACATCTGTCTGCTTTGAGTAGATGGTATTTATTCATGTAATCACATCCTGGTTTAGCCTTATCTTGCAATTAAGTACCACCAGTCGCTCTACCACTCCCCCCTCTCTCAGTGGAAAAGGGTGGGAGAAAGAAGATTCTAACATCCCCCCCAAATCAATTAACCTCAATTAACCAAACAAAGGATGCTCCTTCTCTGCTAACAGTCCCACAGGAAGTGAACAAAAAGGAGCTCTCAGCAAAGCTATGACCTAGCCCCCAAAAGCCTCACCCCCCCGCCCCTTCCAGGTCACTTTTTCTCACCTTGCAAACTGACGACTGAGCTTGACGTATCATGGAATGAATCAAGATCCTGTGGGCCAGCCAGCTCTCTGTAGGAGAGCAGCTTGTCCCTGGCTGACACCAGCACATCACATCACAACACCATGCAAAATAATAGGAAATGTTGTGGCAAACTAGCCATTTTTAGGGATTGCAATATTAGTTTTATAGTGTTTCCATACCAGTTAAAAGCACACTGGTTTATACTGTTATGCTTTCTGTAGAAGATCCCTAAAAAGTTAAGGTCCTATTTATGTCTAAGGTAGAGGATTAGAGATGTAGAAATGTCTTTATAGCTTTCCTGTGCTTAAACATTTTGAAGAAACCACATAATTTAAAACTTCAACCATAAAACCCTAAAAGTTTCTGAGTCATTGTAATACAGTCCAAATATTGAGATCTAAAATGGAGAATAACCATCTATTGAAAGCATAACTGTACATAAATAAAAGATTGGTTATTTTTTGAATATTACTGACTTTTAAAGCAAATTTCTAGAACATATATTTCTTCTCTCCATAGGTTTTCTTCTTAAAACAAGAAGAGGGAGAGAAAGTAGCAGGTAGAAAAAGACCCACATCGGAAGATACTCTGAAAATAAAACCCAAGTTTTATTACTTTATGGCTGGTTCCTGAGCCTGTACTAGCTGATGCTGCATAATCAAAATAAATGGAGCTATGTGAATTTCCACCAAAAAAATTACTGGTCCAACATGTGATCACATCTTCACTCTGTTCTCCTGGAACTTCTGCAGGGTGCTATTGTGTTAGAAGTTGTCAGAGTTGCAGATTTCCACACAAATATGGTCCTTGAGGGTGAGTAGAGAATTGCTTATAAGAAAGTTTATAAAGTTGAGATAAGAACTATTTAATAATATAAATGAAAATTATAGT
>NW_010232121.1:0-982 GCF_000690775.1 Eurypyga helias | reverse complement strand
AAAATAAAAAATATTATACAATACCCCCCCACCCACCAACCAACACACAGCCAGGTCCCAGAGCAGTGAGTAGTCCCAGCCTGAGAGTCCCAGAGCGGGGAGAAAATCTGTTGACCCTCCAACCCAATAACACAAGACCCGACGCCACTGCTAAAAAATAAGAGCTAATGACACAGCTATCAAGCTAGCAGAAAGCCTTAACAACCCCCATGCCACTTCCCACCTCAGAAATGTGCATGTGGCCTGAGCCTGACTATCATGGAATGAAAAAACTTTCTCGGGTGCTCTGGGCTCCGGACACTGAATGATTTGCAAAAATTATTGGGAACAATTAATTGGGTTCGACCCTTGTTGGGAATTACCAATGAGGATCTGCACCCCTTGTTCACCCTACTAAAAGGGCACCCTGCCTTGACCTCCAAACGTGAATTAACAGATATGGCAAAATTAGCCCTACAGAAGGTTGCCACAGCGATGTCCACCCGCCAATCTCTTCAAAGTCGAGCGGGATTGCTGTTTCAACTGTTTATTTTTTGTTCAAAATTTCAGCCTTTTGGATTGATCGCCCAATGGGAGGTCAGTCAAAAAGACCCACTGGTAATTATTGAATGGATATTCTTATCACATCAGTTTTCAAAGACAGTGGTAACCCAACCTGAGATGTTTAGCATGTTAATACAGAAAGGAAGACAACTACTTTTAACCTTAAGCGGAGAAGAGGCAAAGTATTATATATGTAACGCTGGACATGAGATATCTGCAATGTCTAATGCAGTTCCCTCTGTCATTTCAGACAGAACTTTGCAACTATCCAGGAACTGTCTCCATTCACTTTCCAGGTCACAAATTAATATCATCTTTACATCAGCTTTCCTTTTTCACAATGCCGAAATGTAGCAACACCCCACTACATGCACCCACCGTGTTTACCGATGGGTCTGGAAAAACGGTAAGTCTGTAATCGTTTGGAGGGACAACCATG
>NW_010232120.1:0-9873 GCF_000690775.1 Eurypyga helias | reverse complement strand
TGAAATGCCACGAAACGGAATTTTCATTCATCCTGCTTTTCGCTCTTGCGTTACTCCCCTGCACATCCTCACCTGCCTCGTGGTTTTCAGCTTTCTGGACTTCTTGGATTGAAACTTTTACATCCTTCAGGTACCAACCCAGCACGTGCAGGCCCTGCCTGCAGGTTACAGGGGGTTGGATGGTTACTCCACCGCCCCGTAAGTGTTGCTAAACACCAAGCTGGAAAAGGGGACAGAACACACGCACCACAGAGAGCGTCAGTTCTTCGCATGACCCTACGGCTGGACAGCTTACTCCAGTGTGACAGCAAAGCAGTGACTGGTGCTGCAGCACGCTGAAGCCACCAGAGACATAAGGGATGGCTTGCAAGGTTTTGGCCTACCAAGAGAGAGTAGATCACCCGCGGTGCCTGCGAGATGCCAGCAACCAAGGTGATGTTCACGGAAGATCGCAGCAGGAACACAGCTCCACCGAGCCGAGCAGCAGGCCCACGAGATGCAGACTAGAACGAGCTTACGTGACGGGACAGGATTACCAGCGCATAGGAATGTCGCCATCGTATCTTCTGTACCCGGTAGGAAAATCTCAGCTAAGCAAGAAGCTCCAAACTGGGCTTCAAGAGCTAAAGCTAACAAAAATCAAAGCCAGCACACAGAAGACTCATCTTTTAACTATCTGTGTTCATCAGGACACAAACACACGTTCCTGCTGTCTACATTGGATTCTCTTCCTGTACAGAAGCCACATAAGACGCCACGTGCACGCAGGTTGCACTAGAAGCCTTGGCATGCTCAGAGCTTTATGGTACCAGCATCTTCAGGGATGTGGGGAGTGACCACCTGGCCGGCAGGGACAGAACCCGACAGAACTTGAACTGATCTGCCACGTAACTGCTCTCGACCAACACTGCAAAGCCATCCTCTACACAGAAGAACATGTTCCTTGGCTGGAAGCCGCATTAATATTTAGAGCCAAGGAACATGTTGTTTAAAACTGATAGTAGAATGCAAAGTGAGCCATGGGCAATGGGCAAAAGGGTTTGACAGAGGGAAGAAGTTGTATGAGGATTTTGGAAATGAGACGTAGTGGCGGAAGGTACAGAAATGGAATGGAGATGCCCAGTAATTTGTTCTGCAGCGACAATGCCCAGTGGGTTCTGGTAGAAATGAAGCCTTCCAAAAACTCTGTAAAAGACACTAATCTTTCATCTTGTTAAGGACTTGGATGCTGTAGAAATCACTTGGGTTGAATGAAAAAAGGCCTCAACAGCTTTTAGAAATTAAGAGATTGCTAAACTGACAGACACTGCAAGTTACATCCGCCAACCTCTTATTTCTTCTTATTCTTTTCTTATTCTCTCTTTTTGTTGTTTGGGGTTTTCTTCTTATTACCCTTTTTGCTCTTTGGCTGTATCACAGAGCTGCTCATAGCACCCCAGGCCAATGCTGAGCACAACAAATTCATAACAAATAATGTACCTACATGTATGGAAGGAAGAGCACGAGCCAGGGAACAGAGAAGTTTCTTCCTAATTAAGCTGATGGCATCCTGCTTAGCTGATGTCCTGACCAACTGTTTAATTTGCTATTTTCAGCAGCCTCACGCATGTTGCCTCTTGCCTTCGTCTTGCCCCCACTGGTACAGATGTGAAGCACCTCTTACTTTCCATGAGAGCAGGGCAAGACTTTCACACATTTCTGCCCAGCGGGAGACGTTCCGCGGGGAGCCCGATCCCTGGATACGTGCTCAGCTGCTGGCAGCCCACTCCTACTCCCCCTGACAGCACTGGAAGTCCTTTGGTGGTAACTGGATAAGGCACGTTTCAGGCAAGTCTTCCCCTGGCAGGAGGTCCATCTGTACCTGAGAAGGTCAGGCCTTAGGACTCCATCTCCCTCACAAGTACCTGCTGGCTGCTCTCCATGGTGTGCAGAACCCGTGTGCTGGGAATGCAGGCCGACAGCCCCTGCCTGGATGGGAGTGGGGAAGAGGATTAGCTCTGCATTCAGTTCAGATGGAATCACAAGCCTATCATGTTGTAAAGCATCACAACTTTCACAATTCTAAAAATAAACATAAGGAGTTTGTTTCAAGCCGTTTGGCAGCCAAAGGGCTAATATATTAATAACATTAGACTGACAATAGCCCAGAACAATAACGACGGAACAATAGATTCTATCACTTCTGAAAATAGCCCTGTTTGGAAAAAAAGAAAACATTTTTACAAGGGCCATGAACCACATGTAGTAGCTGCTTTATAGGTCTCCACAAAGGCTTCACAAAGTGGAAGACTGGTGTGATACCTCTGAAATCAGGAGGGAGCTTCAGGGGCAGGGGAGACTGGACTGCGTGTTGCTGGACATGCTTCAGCCATACGGACGCAGTTTGGTCTAGCTGAACGCATGCATTCGTCTGAATTCTTCTTTCTCCACCCTGCCTACGCTTACGCAATACCTTTCTTGGCAAGTAGATCCGTCAATTTGTTAACTTTCCATCCTGTGGTACTAAGCAGCATGTAAGCAAGCGTGGCTTGTGGCCAACAGCTTGGTATTTCGGCATCAGACCTTGCTGACAAAGACAGGATTATCCAAGAAGTTAAACTCGAACACAACACAGCAAGAGACATAACTGAAACTGCACTGATGGCATGGGATGAATTCTCTGGTCTTCACCTGAAAATACAAATCCATGCTGGAGACCCACAGTCTGATCTCTTCTCTTTTATCAGAACAACAGGAATAGCAATTTTATGATTAAAAGTTCTGAAATGTTCAAATACAACGTACTGCAAGGAGCTAGCCTCACCCCCATGTACCTCTGCAGGAACACGGAGCAAGGAAGCCCATTAAGGATTTATAGGAACTGCAGTCCTTCTGAGAGCTTCACTGCGACCTGGTTGTTCAGCTCGGAGCACCCACGTAATGCAAGTGAGCTCCAGCCTCCGGTCACCGCTCAGACACGGCCTGGCTCCCTGCACATTGGCCAAGGCTCTGCCCAGCCAAAAAACTTCTGGCAAATCGTCAATACAAGATGAATGCCCCACCATAAATGGGGCCTTCATATTTAAAGCATGTGTGCTTGTGTGTATACGGGGGAGAGGAGAAAAATCACAGGACTAACGAGCTATGATTAAGTTCAGAAATAATGGTTTCCTGTTCAAACACAGAGCTATGTCTCTTCTTAGTACAACTACCTCATCCCCAATTGTGTCTATTAAAGACAATTACTGGGGGAGACAGATATGTGTAACCAGATGTGGAAAAAACGGTCATGTTATACACAGTGCCATATGCAGTTTAAATTCTTGGGGGCTGAACAAGTTACGTATAAAAAAAAATGGTGTGTTTGTGCACAGAAGAGCAGCTGTCAGTGGGGAAATCCCCTTAGACCACTTTAATCCTACGTTCCACAATCCCCAGGGATTAAACAAATGCACTAACATTATTTACTGTAATGCTCCTTCCCTGGGGGGCTTCGGTCCATGAAATCCACTCCAGCATTTGCAAGTTCCAGTTGTGAAATCGGCTGCGTGCATTCTATATTTGGTAGCTTGCAAGTACTCTTCGGCTGGGCCCGGAGTGATGAAAGGACAGGAGTCAGGAATTCAGCTCAAGCAGAGGCTAACAGGCAGCAGGCTCAGGCTCGGAGTGGGAGCTCACTTCTCACTGCACAGGTCTTACACAGTCACCAAGGCGCTGCAGTGACTGCTGAGATGGGACAGTGTTTGCAGGACTATGCTAGACGCCTTCTTAAATTTAAAGATGCTGCCACAGGATTACTGCTTCCACCTACACACTGGGAGTATGAAATGAGGCTTCAAACCCAGCTATGCCAGTAAAGCCTCATGGGCCTTTCTGCCTTCCTTCTCCTATGGTGAAATATGTTTGAACTTAGGTAGAATCCCTGGGAAAACAGTGACAAGGATTCCACCGATTCAGGCGCACAATCTTCACAGTCCCAGTAAGGCTGTGACAGTGCAAGCTGCGCAAAGCCATCGCACTCTTACGACCGTTTGGGTTCAACTGATGGCCACAGCGCCCAGCAATAATGTACAAACACTTCAGACTGGGGTTCCCAAGAACCCTCTAACATAGTTGCAATGTGAACTGATTTGCTCTCTTTCTTGAGCTTCCTAAGTTTATTATAGCTTCTTCAAAGACAGTAAACATTAATTCTATATTAGGCTGTCCTTGTTGAATTCATATACAGTTTGAAGTCTTTAACTGAGATGATTGTACCAACTCAGCACTACAGTTTGAATTACTGCTGCCAAAGCGGGATGGCAAGCCAGAGTCACAGGAAGCATCGTGCTGCAGAAGCCACTGCTGTTAGCACAGAGGCGGGTTTGGCCCCACGTCTTTCAGGGCAGCAGCAAACAGCACAAACCTCAAAGGAATTTCACAGAATGGCAGAGGTTGGAAGATCCTCTGGAGGTCATCAGGTCCAACTCCCTGCTCACACAGGGTCACCCACAGAAGACTGTCCAGACAGCTTTTGAATCTCCAAGGATGGAGACGCCACAACCTCCATGGGCTCCAGCACTCAGTCACCCCCGCCTGAAAAAGGGTTTCCTGGTGTTCAGATGGAACCTCCTGTGTTTCAGTGTGTGCCCTGTGCCTCTTGTCCTGTTTGTTGTTGATGCTTTCTGCAGTGCTGACCTGATGTCTCAGGCTGGACTCTGAAGCCTGGCTTTGTCACACAATCACCAGCCAGTGGAGCTATATTGTGCTGAATGCAAAGGAAATTATTCTCCATATGAGATTCATATGAGGACTAACAGTTCAGAAACTGTATTAATCCAACATCTGACCCTCCTCCCATTGCACTGCACTTACAAACATATCATTTCATCTGCTCCAATATGATTTTTTTCCAATTTACACCAAGGTCACAATAAAAGCCATACTCATGCTACTGCCCTTCATCCTGCAACAGCAGGATGCTCACTGCAGTAAACTTCACTCAGGGTAAACGCAAGAGGGTACTCACACGGATAAGGAGAACCCCCGTGCACAAACCTTCCAGGCCTGGGCTCTCGGCCTCTGTCTTTCATACACTTTACAGTCAGGAACATGGATAAGCACGCAAGAGAGAAAGGGGGAGAGGAGCAGGGCTTCTGTGACCAGCAGGCCCCGTGCTGCTGAGGTTAAACAGACTGTGGAGGAGATGAGATTAGAAATCTCCCATCCATCCCCCTTGCTCCTCCTTCCCCGTGTAACTGAAGTTGGTCAGACACACTGCCTGGAGCATCAGCTGGCACCTTCTGGGCTTCACAGAAGCAGTCACTGCCATTCAGCACCACATTTTCCAATTAAATTCTATTTTCACAGGTTCCCCTGGGAAACCAATGCACCGAGCACTGCTCCGCACCACGCCACCACAGATTCCTGCTCCTTCTCCTGAGTGCCCATAGAGCTCATTCACAAAATCCCACTGCCACCACTCACGATGTTACACCTTGCTGTCAGGGGAGAAGCAGCAGCACTCTGCTCACCTCTCCATTCGTCCTGGACCTTCTCATTATTATCTAATTACAGGCGACAGTAGCATCCTGAGGACTGCTCCTCTATTAAGATTTGCTACTCCTGCACCAAAGCAAAACTACAACTGGGATCCTCACAGACGAAATTCCCAACTGCTCCCCTCCTCATGCTTCTAGAGCAGTGGACATCAGTAACTCTGTCCCTTGAACACAGAATAAGACTCACTTTGCCTTTCCTACATTTGCCATAAACAGAGTTTTCAAGGGGGAAAAAGATTTATTTCCTATCTCACTGTCATTTTTTAAATTACTGAATACTGCAGCCTTCAATGGATTACTATTCGCAAACACGTACCCGCTCCTCCGGCAGAACAAATCGAGTGATTTCTGTTTCTGCTTGAGCCTTCGGCATGCAGACAAAAACATTTTTTATTCATCAGTGGTAAAAGGCTACAGCCATTTGACTTTAAACACAGACATGCTTCTGGGCTCTCTTCCAGGAAGTCTGTGTCACCCAGGCTTTAGATCGATATGTTTGTCTGCAAAGTCACCCTTTTGATCTGTAATTTTTCATTTTGACACAAGAAATGCCTTTTGGTCAAACTTCAGCAGTCCATTAAATTCCAGGCATAATGGAAATGGGAATCACATTGCTGTAGCCATGTGAAGATTTCCACAGTTTGGGGTTTATTTACTCATGGGTTAATTTACTCAGCCATATATCTGGGATTCAGACAACACTGCGAATACTGTTCTCCTGCCTCATCCAAGATCACTGCTTCCTTCCCAATTGTTTGCTGGTGGTCTCGCCAGCAGCCGCAGCTCTGTGACATACTTCGTACGTTTGTCTCATCTGCAGGAAATGTTATCGCAGTTTCGTGTTGCAGATGTGAGCATCCTCCCAGCTTGGCCCTGGGGGCCACCACGTACGGAGGCAGGGCCCGGCCGCAGGGACACCAGCCCTGTCCCCAGGAGCGAGGGCTCTGGCCAGAACATGGCTCAGCTGGCTCAGGCAGCCTGGGCATCCCTGGCACCCCACGCTCCATATACACAGCTTGGCACATGTATTTTCTTTCAAAATTTAAGGTTTCAGGGCTTGGGATAGGGCTTCCCCCCTCCCCTTTTTATTAAAAAACCAAACAATTAAAAAACACAACAAAACCAATTTTTATTAAAAAAACAAACAAACAATTAAAAAACACAACAAAAACAGTGACAAAACAACAAAACAAAAAACCCAACCAAACAAAAAAGGTGTCATCAGTCCCATGGAGGGAAACCCAAAAGCAAGAGAGCTGGGAAGACAGTTCCAACACTTCATTAACGGGACAAGTGGGTCTGAACAGCCTTTGGGACAATCCCCCCACCCAGCTCCATGCAGCAAGGTCTGAGCAAGGCTGCGGAATGATGTCACTACTGCTTCTGCACAGACACACAGCTCCTCCTGCGCTGCTAACACACCGGCTTTCGGCTGCTGAGGTCTGACCCTGGGGAGGATGCGACAGACACTCAGGGAGTTGCAAAGCGATGAAAAATGTTATTATAACCCCAACAAAGAACATTATGCTTTTAGTCCCCATGCACATCTTACTGTTCAGAAGCAAGCATTTTCCGTCAGCCTCTCAAAAATACAATACACAATTCAGAAATACTGCTGTTATAATTGATTCATTTTTACACTTATTTTAAAGGGGTTGTGAAGATGTCTGGATTCTGAATAACTGGTTTGTCAAACCAGAAACGTCAGGAAATTCTGTATCTAAAAATGGCCAAGATTTCAGCAGTAACATCTTTTAAGTACATTAATTGTAATGTGTTTTTATTAGGTTATTAAAAGTGCCCTCATTTTAATCCTCATTTAATAACTCACATTTAATAGAGGCGTTACATTCATTGGGAGGCTGCTCAGTATTTTCTGGAATAAAATCAAAGATCCTAAAGCAACTCAAATGGGACACCTAAAAATTCTTATGGTTTTGGTCAGGACTTGTGTCCAAAATAAGTCCCCCTCACCCACCCAAAAAGCCCAAAAGCAAAACCATCTCCAGCACAGCTATGATCAGTTCATAAGCAACTTGAACCAAGTTCACTAGCACTTCAGGACTTTAGCTATTAAATTGAAGCCAAAATCAAATTTATTGCCTGAGTGAGTAAGAAGAGGGGGCTGTGAATTTGGGAGGTGCAAGAACACATGATCTGCTGTGCCGGCAGCTCCCACAAAATGTGAAGGCACAGAGACACCAAAGAGGGGGGAGTGAGGAGAACCAAAAGCCCCGGTGGAGCCCACACCAGCAGCTTGGGAAGGGAGGGAGCAGCAGCACCAGCTCTGCTTAGATGTGATGAGCAGGTCATTTTATATGGATTTTTTTAGGCTGGACTTTACTCACACACAGCTGACAAAGTCTTGTTAGCTGGAGCTGTGCTTATTTACATCAGCTGGGGTCTAGCTGCTGATCTCCAGCTTGTTAGTGCAGTGCTCCTGTCCCAGGTCAGGCAGGCCAAGCAGAGCACACACACTGGGTGAGGGACATGCACGGGGCCAGACTTCCACATCCTCAGCTCCCGCTGCAAGAATTCACTCCGTTGTCCAAAGTAAGCTGCAGCCTCTGCTCTTGCCTGAGTTGGGACTCTCAGTGTTTTGACTCCAGAAGGTTCAGCACAGCAGCTTGCCCTGGTGTAAACTTTACAGGTGAGCCCAGAGGCACAGCTCCATTCCCTCTAATAACCCAACCAGAACTTTAAAGAGGCAACAAACTGCTCTGAAAGCTTTACGTGTTTAAATGTGGTATTTACAGCAAGAACTCCACCCATTATTTTCTATATAGGAACACCTCCTTGTCTTCCTCTGGGCTTCCTTGACTCCTACAACCAACTCATTATTTTTCAGTCATCCTTTGAGGGTGCGCAGGGGCCTGTATCACACTCTAGGACTATTCTGTGCCGAGCAAAACCAACAGCCCTGAAAAGATGGTCCTGAAGACTGGTAAAAAAATACCTGTCCCCTGCGATCAGCATGTCTGTGAAGAGCTCAGGAGCCTTGAAGACAACAACATGGGCAGGATGGCACACAGAACTGCATGTTACTGAAAAGGATCCGGACAGGTGAGCTTGTTCCAAGAGCGAAGACGCACAACAGTAGTCCCAGCACAGAGCTTTCCTGTGGGCCTCTCCCTGAGGAGCTGGGCAAAGAGCGTGCGAAGGACCTTCCTGACAAGGCACCCGCGAGTCAGAAGCAAATATTCCAGTTCTGCAAAGACTGAAGTTAAGCAACAGGTAAGCTGCCTGGATGTGTTATGGCCACAGAGGAGAGCAATGCCAGAGCTTTATTGAAATATCTGGCTCTTAGTCCTGGGCTCGTAGCACACGTTTGGGCAAGACTCAACTGCTCGGGTTTATGGGATGGCAAACCTGTTTCAGGGAGGACCTCGGTTTCACAATTAGTTTCAGCCAGAAACAAACCCACGGAATTCTGAAATTCTCAGCAAAAGCTGCAAGATGGCTTTTGCACCATTAGAAACATTTTGGTTTGACATGCTGATGCGAGATGCTGCAGAATTGGGAAATAAGATGTTTCAAAGCTGTAACTTTCATCCTCAAAAGCCTTCAACAAAGCTGTCAGGATTTTGACAGCACTGCATTTTCCAAGTAAAATGGTGTCTACGTTTTTCTAAACAAGTTCTAACTGCATTTCCTGTTTTTATATCAAAATGTACTATGGCTTTTTTGGTGGCTTGTTAATAACACACTGTACATCTGTTTTGTATAAACCTCCCCAAACACCTCACATACACACTTCTAATACCTGTTGAGAAAGACAAACAGCCTCCTACCCAGTCAATCCCAGGCTGTGTGGCACATTAAACAGCACAAACCAGCTTTTTCTAAGCATCTAAGGAAGCAGCTCGTCTTTTGGAAGAGTCTCCTTAGCTCTTCCCAGATATCTGGCTATTGTGATTTTGCAGTGAAGTGACTCTATCCTTTACCTACTTTAAGCTGTCTGGCAGTAACCGAAGGGCTGTTACACAGAGCCAGCAGACGTGCGCTTGCACACGCGTAAAGCTCCGCGCAGCTTTGCGTGTCAAGAACCAAGTGATGAAGGTCAGTTCTGCTGTAAACGCTACAACTGCACGACGCTTTTCGTAGCTGTACTTGCTCATTCCAGCATTCGGCGTCCCTCTGCCATTTAAGGACTCCGTATGTGAGAATTACATCCAACCCGGCAACTACAGAGGCAGAAACGGCAAGCAGGAGTCACCGCGTCCCCCGCAGCGACGCGGTGCAGACACCAGCTGTATGTTAACGGGGATTCCTTGCGTCCAAGACCACCGTCCTGGGGCAAAACGGCAGAGGAGCGGTCACTGTGCTCCCCGGGCGGAGCTCCGACGGCAGCCGG
>NW_010232119.1:0-24322 GCF_000690775.1 Eurypyga helias | reverse complement strand
ATTAAGAAATAGCAGCCTGCTTCCAGCGAAGGTGCCCCAGTACAGCTTCATCTGTTTGGCTTTGGGTTGCCTTTGAGAGTGACCAACTCATTGCTAACATGTTTTTGTCCCTTGCACAGGTATCTGCAAGCAATATTGGGGTCACTCTTTGTCCTCTCTGCAGCTGAGGTCCCACTGGGATGCAATTGCCAAGCCCGGTGTGGAGCCCCAGCATCATGGGCCACCCGGGAGGGGGATCTTTAGGGTCCAGGTGCTAGGGGTAAAGGCGCATTTATGCACCCACGGCTCAAATTCACTCAAACATCACCCAGGAGGGTCAAAAGTTCATATGACCAACGCCAACCCCATGGAGTTTTGTTTCCTGCTCAGGAAAGCGGGTGAAGGAAGGAACCGAGGAGAAACGAGAAAAATCCAATAAACGCAGGGGTGAGAAGAGAGAGGGGCAGGCGGTGAGAAAAGCAAACATGGGCTGCAACAAAAGGAGGAGAAAGGGAACAAGACCCACAGAAAGCAAGAGGATGGCAGGTTAGGGGGAGCCAGAGGGGCGGACAAGGGGCACGGGGCTGCTTGCACCAGCACCAGAAAAACAGCAGCCTGTACGTGGCAACAACGCTGTGGCCTGTAAAAGTGTTTGGTAGCACTTTAGTCACCACGACCCTGTTGTTAGCAAGTGTGACTGCCCCGCTGTCAGCTCTGCTGACCACTGGGGTGGGCCTGCACACACCTGTGACCCCAGCTCCAGGGATGGAGCAGGGCACAGATCCTGTGTCCCCAGCTCCAGAGCAGGGTGCAGACCCTGTGTCCCTGGCCCCACAGATGCTGGGGAGAGGGCCTTTAGGGCTTTTAATTTTTTCCCTGCAGCAGCTCTTAAGAAATCTAATGTGCAAATGGAAAGGGACAACATTTGGGGACAACCGTGTCATTTTTCTGCACAAAATACTGACCGCATCACTTCCTACAACCCACGTCCCCCTGCTCCTCCCACCTCTGGCCATGCAGGCTGGACCTCCCCAAGGTGCGGGACATCCACCATCCCTCTTCGTGCACGGGGAAGATTTTGCAGCAGCACATCATGTTCCCAGCATCGCTGGGGGAAGCTCCGTGCTTCCTCCCTGGCCCTCCTCCAGCAAGGTGTCCCTTTTTGTGCCTCCTACTGGCACAGACACCAGCTGCTTCCCTGGTTTACAGGGGTGGGATGGTTCATAAGAGGAAAGCATGCCCCGGCATGTGCCCTGGCTTTAACGAGGAGCTGGTATGTGGCCACGTGCACCTTGGAGGCGGAACAAAGGCTTTATGGCTCTCCCATCGCACACAGCGGAGCCCTGCCGCTGGCCTTCTTGGCGCTCTCCGACGACCTTGGATCTTTATTGTTTCTGAGAATGGACCCTTTATAGGCTCCAGATGGAAAGTGTAAAATTAATAACCACTGGCTGGCAAACACCCATATGTTTTCCACCTTCTCCTGAGATACAAGTTGTTTATAGTGACGTTTATTTAATGCAAATTAACATATAAATGAAGATACATGGCTCTTCCTAGAGACTTGCAGAAACTGCTTCGCGCATTGTTGTTAAAGCCCATCATGTGTAATGATATAAACAAGGAGAGTGGGTTATAAAATAAATCAAAATATTTTGATGGGCCCAGGCCCTGGGCTGCAATCCCCAAACCCCCGGAGTCACCCATCCCGAACCTGGCTGGGGCAGCAGCCGTCCAGCCGTGGGGTGCACCAGGACCATGCTGCAGGGAAACAAGTGAGGGATGTGATTTTTTTTTTTTAATTTTTTAAGTTTATTACTAACTTTTCTTCCACTCTCAAAAGATGACAATAACTTGTTTACTAAACCCCAACTCCTGGCCTAAAGCTCCAAGAAAAGAGAGGTTTGTTGCCTAATTTTTAGAAAAAACAACCCCAACAAACAACATCTCCAGATCTGTAGGAGAGGTTTCCTTTGAAATAACCTCAGTCTTGGGTTTTCTTGTTTTGTTTTCCTTCTTTCCAGGCAGGAGGAATTTCACCAGCCTCCTGCAAGGGCCCTTTTCTTGAACAATATATACTAAGCCAGCCTGGGAGGTGCTAATTGCTTTTTATCTAAATGGGCTGTTTCTCCTCATGCCACCAGTGCTTTTGGTGGTGGAAGGAATACAATACATTATCAAAGAGTGAGATACATGTGTACAAAGGGTATTTACTTGTAGGAGGTTAAAGATACCACACAAAGAAAACCAGCCGGGCAAGGGTGCCCTGTTAACTAGTGATGGATGAACCACCAAAAGAAGAAAGGTCTGAGAGCCACGAGCAGATAAGACCTTCCAGGCCTTATCTCAGCCCATGGGTACCTCCTGGAGGTGGCTACCCCCCAGAACTTGTCCCCAGAGTAGTGAGTTCCTGAGGTCTCAGCCCAAAGAGAAGTCTTGGTGCACTTAGCGATGAGCTGGGGATGGGGTGGCATCGTGTCCACCTGCAAACCACAGTGCCTGGATGGGTTTGTGACCACTTCAGGGCAGCGATTAACGTGGTCTCCGCAAGTCGTTTAGGTGCCTTGTGGGGTTTTAACCCTCTGCTAGCTGCCTGTGGTGATGTCCTCCTGTCAAACCAGGGAGAAAAGGGCTTGGAGAAAGGCAGGGGACCAGCCCGCATGGTGGGAGCGGAGGAGCAGGGTGGGGTGAGCCTGGCACAGTAACTTAATAAAAAAACCCCACAACAGTTACATGCCATTTGTCCGCCAATGACCTTAGTTAAACCAGTGCAAGTTTCTTCATTCAGAGCCAGCCTAAGCCTTTAAAAACTGTTGACTTTCCAGAAAAGCAGGAAGCGGGTAAACACGGCAATTGGCTGCTCTTTCTACTGCCCACATGTCACCATAAGGCAGGGGAAAAGAAATTCTATTAGGCTTTTATTTAACATGAATTTGAATGTATTCCAGGTCACTGATCACATAAGCAATCATGATATGGGTAATAAAGAAGTTCCTACCATACCTTTATTTGCTTTCTACCTGTAATAAATCTTTATCACACACCATGCTGATTGCAACAGTATCACTTCCTCCCCCCCCATTCTTTTTTTTTTCTTAATAGAGCAGTGAAAAAACTCGATAGATCTGCAAGCAGAGCCCAAAGGCTCTGCTTCGCCACACTGCTGAATAGCTGGGGCTGGGAGAGCGTTCTGGGTCACAGTTATTTCCCAAAAGGCTGCTGACAAGGCAGGCAGGGCTGTTGCAATACCCAGGGTGACTTTTCCCCAGGTCCTTCAGCCAGACCATGACAACCCTGTGCAGGTTGCAGAGCCTTCCTGCAAGATGTGCCCACCCCCGCCTGGATCCTCCTCTCCAGTTTCTCCATCCCCTCAGTGGGGCACAGATCCTGGAATGAGGCAGATCATCCCCCTCCATGGTCACAGGGGTTCACAGCATCATCCCACAGCAGCTTAGCATCTCCCTCCTCACCCTCCCATGTCTCAAGTCCTGGAAGAGGTGGTGGGTGCTGCACCCAGGTTGTACAGGTACCGGCACAGGCAAGTCCCTTGACATGTGCTGGGAAGCAAGAGCCAGCCACACACTTCCCCAGCCCTGCCTGTACTGAAGACAAAGTTCTGTTTTGCTGCAGGATGGTTTGCATTACCTCTACAAGCCCTCCTAAGCACCAGCTTTGCACAGCTCATCCCAAAACCCTCATCCCAAATAAACGGAGTAGGGATGGGTTCAAACCCAGAAAGCCCCCAGGAATCTCCCCACCAATGCCAGCTGGGGGCAGAGATCAAGCCCCCTTAGTGCCCAGAAGCATATAAACTACCATGGGATGGAGCCAAGCAAATCACACTAGGAGGGTCTGTAGTCACTGGGAACTCACGAAAAAAAGTGGTGATATTCAAAACTACATCAGTAACTATTCTGCAAGAAGGAAAATTTGGATTTGCTTCATCTTTGCATGATGTCAGGAAACATTCACCTGCAAAATTCCTTAGGAAGTCATCACTAAGTGGTTTTATAGAAGATCCAAGTGGTGACCCTAAGCTAGAGCAGCCCCAGATCCAAGCTTCTCTCCACTAAGACTTTTCCATGTGTGTAAGCTAAAAACAGTGGGGGAAAGAGAAACCTAGCCAACAGGCTTCCAGAGTGAAGCAGAGAGGACAGAGAATCTGGTGGTCAGCTCTGGCAAAAGTGCATGCAGGTGAGGTTGGGGTGGCATTAGAATTAGACGTCTTACATTACACTGCAAGGTGGGGGAGCTGCAGCAGCAATGCAAATCCCACCTGAGGTCTGCGTGGGAAAACTGGAAGGACTCAACTGAAGCCTATGGGCTGCTCTCTCCAAACTGTCTGAAGTTTGGATGAAGAAAAGGAGGTCCCACAGCTGAAAACCAAGTAGAAGCCCATGTTCAACAGGTAGTCACCAAACACAGTTTAATTGCTTCTGGCATTAAGAGGAATAAAATATATATAGGAAAAAACTCCAGACTAGAAAGAAATATATATCAGAGACTGCAATTATTTAGCTTAGAGAGGGGGGAAAGGAAGGGTTAACACTACCTGTGTATCTGCTGCAGATGGCAAACCAGAGATTTATCTTTGGTCTCTCCAAACACAGAAATAAGGGGGCATTCCCTGGCACTGTACGGAAGTGAGTCTCCAGTGGATAAAAGGAAATGTTTGGGGGTTTTTACCCTGCTGTGATACTACTTGTAAAATTCGTTTCTGTGAGTTCTCTCATCAGTCCAAAAGACTGCAATTCATGAATGTTAGACGGCGCTCTCACTAAGCAAGCAGCCATCTCATAAGAAGCAACAAAATTTCCCAACCTAAGGAATATTCAGCTCTTTAAAAAACATGCAAAGAACTCAAAAGCCATAAGTTATAACAGTCTCCTGCAGATTTTTCCCAGTTTTTGCTGGAACACAGAGTTCCAACACCAAACGCCTTGGTTCAGCAAGAGAATTGCTGTTAAGCTTCTCCTTAGGGCCATGAGAAGCCCTAGCTTGACTTCCAGGTTGGGGAGGCTTGTAGGGGGAAGCTGTTGGCAGAAGACCCCATCACAGATGGCACCAGGCTTGGTCCTCTGGTCTCCCCAGAGGTCTCAACATCCAGAGGTTTGCCCAGCACCCCCATCTTTAATAGATCCCAGGATTTGGGATGTCTCAATGGGACCATCAATATGCACTCAGGACAGTTTTCCAAGTCTGTGTCACCATTTCTAACTCCTTCAGCACATATGACCCCAGCATCTTCCCCACTCTTCCCACTTCCCAGATACCTTGGCCTCTCCTGCTTAATCTGTCTCATTTGGATGATTTGCATCCAAATCTCCCCAATTTTGTCCTTTCGTTCCCAAGCACACAATGTTAGTTCCTACTAATACAAGGGCATCAATCGCCTTCATCTTTTCGTATTTAATGATATTTATCCACCATCGCATGGGAGAGAAATTGGCTGCAGCTCAATTTGGCAGAATAAATTGGTACCAGTTCAAGCATAATCTCACTAAATACACAGATTTTAATTTCCCCCCTAAGTGAACTATGCTGCATCTGCAATCATTGTCCTTGGTAGAAAATCTGGACGGGGGTTTCAAACTCCTGCATTTTTCACTGCTCATGGAAACCCACTTTGTGATTGAATTTCTTTGCTCGGCGCCATCGGGTGGCTGACGTGCAAGGCTATGGCAAGGGAAGGTTTGCTCTGCTGGAGCCTCATGATGATGCCACCTGGTTACTGAACCATGGTAGCTTTTCACTTATACAGTTTTAACCCACTTTAGCATGAAGTCACTACATCTGAGGCAATGGCCACCACCGAGCTACCCCTTGCTTGCCATGGACTGCAGCTGGTTTCACAGAAGCTTACCAGTGCTCAGGTGGCACATGGGACCTTGCTGGGCTCACAGCTAGGACACAAGTCCAAAGAACATTGCAGATTGGCATCCTCCTCCCTTGGGGGAGTCACCCCATTTTTGGGGAGCCAACCTTTGGAGTCATATCTCCAAAATCATAAAACAGAGGGAGCTCCAGCTGCATAACCTTGGCACCGCATGGCCAACCCCTTGTCAACACATTCGACAACCCCCTTTAAGTTAAAGCCCTCGGGGGGTCCATGGGAGCCTGGGCCGGTGTGAATTAATATGGCCCCTTTCCTACCATGAGCTGGCAGAGGCAGGGGAGGCTGCCATCCAGATTACCCAGCCCCTGAAAGTCTGCAAATCCCTCCTTTGGAAAGGCAAGATGCTTTACTCCTTCAAGGGCCTGGAGAGGAGGCAGCATTTAAATTCAATAGCCCAGCTTGTGTACAATTTCATCCCTGTTGTCATTAATTGCTTGAATATCAGGCAGGCTGATATAGTGATTATTTGTAGACATTGATACCACCCCAGGCCTTCTTTTTTATAACTTTATTTCATTTTCTGTTGTTTACTCAAAGCACTTTTATCATCGCACACTGATAGTATGTTCTTTATTGCTCCAGCGTGATTGCAAGGAGTCTAAGCATAGTGCAATAACACACATCTCTAAATATTTGAACAGGAAAAGAAAGTCTGTCTGATTTGCACTATGGAAGGAATAAATTAAAACAAATAATACCACTAGAGGGACCTTCACTCTGATCGGCTGCACCGGGGAGGTCACAGGCATCGGGCAGAGGTGTAAGTCCCAGCAAGAAATGGCGAAGCCCCCCAGCCCGGACCCCTTCCCTTCACCTCCCCCAAGCGACACGCTGCTCCAGGCTTATTGGAAACTGCAATTGCAGCACCCCGCACATGTTTGCAGGACTTCGTGTTTGCCGAGGATCACTAAAATAATTCCACTTGAGCACAATAAATGTGTTTTGTTTTTGCAGTTAAAGACCTGAGTAGTTTTAATTAGTTTACTCGAGTCTTTTGCATTTGGTCCCCACGCAGAGCTGCGGGTTCAAAGAGGAGCCTTTCTGTGTGTTTTTCCCTTTTCTTCTCTTTTCTCTGTCTCTCTCTTTTAATGCTGCATGTGAATAGTCGAAGACAGGAGCGAAAGACACTGGACTTAGAAAGTAAAATCTCCAGGAAGGAAAAAATGGAGGCAAACACAGGAGCTAATTTAGGCAGGCATAGCTGGTGTTGTTTGTGGTTGTCCCTGACAGCGCTGCTGACTCGAAAGCACCTGTGTTTGCTCACTAGCTTTCCCCAATCTGCTAGAAAATGGCCCAAGCATGTCACATGGCAGCGAGATAGTCCAAGCACCATGGGAATAAAAAAGCCTGAGCTTTTAGCGGAGTTAATCATTAATGCGCCTTTTCTTTGTCCCATTCAGGAGTGCTGACAAGTGCTTTGATATTTCATATTTGCTATCAGGTCAGCGGCTGCCATACCCAGGTACTAATGAACAGCCTGGCTCACGCCTCCCCGTTTCATTGCCTGCCTGCAGCTTTCCTTTCACCTGCCCTCAACTCCCTGTGCATATGTCAATGCATGTGCATCCACACAGGCATATATAACCTCTTTTCCAGCTGGGTCAGGCTCCCAGCAGGTCCAAGCCCACACAGCAGAGCTCCCATGATTTTTACACCAAGTGCGCTGCTTCCTCCACTCCAACCTGGGACCCTTTCCACCCTCACTTTGGGATAAAATACAGGACTAGCACACGTCCAAGATGTCAGATACGCTCCATATTGGTAATCTGAATACAGTGCTTTGTACTTCTTAGCAGCTGTCAATTCGCATGTGCGTGCGCTTCAGGGTTGAGCAAATAATCCCTCGCGAATAATGTATGGATGGGGAGGAACGCAGACCGCCTCCCTCCGCTCCTCTCCTTCCCACCCCATCCAGCCTCAGCGAGGGGCTGGAATATTTTTTGCATTGCATTTCTTTTTCTAAATTGTTTGCCAAGGGCCTGATTCTTACAGTTGCTGGGGGAAGGAGGGCATGGATTTTAGAATGGGATTTAAGGGGAGAGTGAATGGTCCCACTTCCCGGGCACACTGGTAAAGGCAGAAGTAGGCAGTTCTGTTTTCTCTGATTTAGGAAATAAACCGCATTTGTTTGTGCCAATTTTGAACAGAAACCCCTATCGCACAGCTTAAAGGCCAGGTAGGTCACCATAAAGCTGCCGGGCGGGGGTGATTTGCGCCAGTTTAAACGAGAATCACAGTCAAACTTCAAGGTGCTTGAACTCTTCCCTTGACTCCGTCAAACCCTGACGGCACACTTTGCTCAGCCACCCTGAAAGCACAGCCTGACAAAACCGCGTGAGGATGGAGGGAGAGCCGTGCCAAGGGTCTTCTCAGTGCTTTGTCCTACCATTTATACCACCCAGATATGGAAATCCAAGTGCTCCCAGCTGGAAAGCTTACCCTACCCAGTGCTTCACTGGTGCTGCAGCCACCCATGAAACGGCCATGCCAGCATCAAAGGAACGAGTGTTTCCTATTACCTGTACCTGCATGGAAGAGAGCCCTGATATTGCATCTAAACACAGGCAGGAGGGGAAAGCCCCTGCTCAGCCAGAGCACGGATGAGTGTCCCTTTTCCCTCTGCAGTGATTCCCAGGCTCAGACACCCAAATATCTATAAAGACTCCATCCAAGCAAGGTTTTCCCCCAGCACCCCTGCAGATGAAAAGTGTATTAAATGCCAGACCTAACGAGCAATTAAGTGATTCATTAGCTTTTTGGTCTCCCCTGTTGCTGCAACATGCTGCCTGCATCCCTCTTGGTCTCAGTGGTCTGCCTATGAAGCCTGTTGGGAAAACACGATGGGTTCATCGCTGTGGATTTACATGCTGCTCACCCTAGGATGCCCAAGGCTGGACTGTGGAAAAGGCAATGGGGGCTCACAGGTCATTGCTTGCTCTACCTTAATTTTGGGGCTTCCCTGAGGAGGCCCCCACAGCCAACTTCTCAGCCCAGCACCCCACAGGCAACATCATAAAGGCTCCAAAGATTTTTGGAGTCAGACGTGGCCTGAACACCCTGTCCCCTCCCCATCACTCAGAGCTTGCACCCAGGAGGGTCTCCTTCCTCCATCACAAGCTACACAGAGCACTTCTCTCCAGACCATCTTCCTGGTGAGAGAAGACACAAGAGCTGCACTCAGAAGATGCAAAGCAGCTGAGAAGTTTCTAACTGAGCAGTTTCTGGCCCAGGGATCCCAGCCACCATGTTCCCTCCTGAACTTCACATGCCCCAAGGCCACCAGAATAATATGGGGCCAGGCCACCAGCTCCTTGTGCCAGGTGTTGGGTTTTTTTTACTGATCAAAGAGGAAACTCCCTTAAATGTCAGAGATTTGTAAAGGCCAGCTAATGGTGACTCACAAAGATAAAGCTCTGAAGGACGTTAAAGGAGCCTGGAAGCCTTGGTACCATGGGCTTCCCATGGGTCTGAGCTCTGTCTGGAGAAATTCACAAGGTCACCAATATCCGGCACCCCACCACTGGCTTAGGTTACCGGGATGAACACCCTCGTGTGAAAAGGCACCCACGCTATTAATTCTGCAGGTGATGGAGGTGTTGGATGGGCTCAGAGGAGGCTTTAGGCTTCGGTGAGGGAAAAGCACATAGAACATCATAAGCACCACCCAGTCTAGAGGGACAAACACCCCATACCTGGCCTTTCAGTAGTAAATAATAGACTCAGAATCGTTTAGGTTGGAAAAGACCTTTAGGATCATCAGGTCCAACTGTAGACCCAACACTGCTAATAATACCACTAAACCATGTCCCTAAGCACCTTGTCCACACACCTCAAATGCCTCCAGGGATGGTGACTGGAGCACCACCACCTCCCTGGGCAGCCCATTCCAATGCCTGACAGCTCTTTCAGTGAAGAAATTTTTCCTAATACCCAACTTAAACCTTCCTTGGTGCAATCATAGATATCTGGAGAAGATTAGAAGGACAGGGTACGTTCAGTGATATTTTTCCCCAAGTGCTCATTCACACCCCGATGGCTGAGAGGGAAGATATTTTGTATGCAATAACCCTTGTAAACATAACCGATGCCTTTCTAAGCACGCATACCTATAGCATCAACACACGTACTTAAAACATCCACACGTACTTCAGACCGAAGTATCTGTGGAAGAGGCACCCATGTGTCACGGTTTGTGTCAAAGACATGGGAGCACTTTCTGAATTCAGAGCCAGCCCAAGGTAGTGCCAGGGTCCACAGCCAGATCCCCTGAAACCCAGGTAAACATTGCAGCCCCAAGGCCACCGACAGCTTTGATCTCCACCTTTTGAAACGTCCAGGTAGGTATTTTGCAACAAGGCTCTGGCAGAATGGCTATAATGAAGAATGCAACTTAAAGCACTCCTGCAGAGCTAAGAGCCAGCTCGCATCCTCAGAGGCAATAAAACCATCCAGGAGGCTGGATTTGAGAGGGCTCTCATGTCCTTGAGGAATGCCTACACACCCACCTCACAGCCAAGGGCTCATTAGCAGCAACAACGAGGTTTAACATGCTCAATGCCACAGTTCTGCACCCTCAGCTCATACACAAAGCTAGGTCAGGATTGGTCCTTTAGTCACTTGAGCTTATTTACTCCTTTAGTTTCAACTTATTAAAACCAGCCAAGGATTTTAAAGGCAAGCCACATGAAGCACCCGGGGACCACACAAGGTAGGACGGAGACCCCTGCCATGGAGAACAAAACCAGAAGCCAGCATGTGCTGCTACCCACAGTCGCATCTCCCCACCTTGGAACCACCACACAGGTACCAACTGCTGCATCACAGGTGGGAGAGGATGCCTGGGCCCTCTTTGTAGGGTGGAGCTCTCCAGGATTGGCCAAGAGGAGGGTGGGAAGGGCTGGATCAGGGTTTACACTCCCTTCTGCAAAATCCTAACACCATAGAAGTAGGATGGGGTCTCTGGATTGCTGCTTTGTCAACCCATAGCTCCCCACGTCCCCCTGCCCAAAGCTGGCAGTGGCATTTGATTTGGAGTTCTTGCTCTGAGTTAAAGCTTTCAGAATGCACAAGGCAAGATTTTTCCTTGTTTTCTGTAGGCTTTAGTTTGAAGCTGGCTGTGTCTTCTAGCTGAGAATGCCAAACTGGGCTCCGCTGCAGGGGAGTCCCATGAGCTTAATGCAAGGCTGAAATGAGCCAAGCATGAGTTGCAGGGACTGGGGCTGGCCGTCAAGCTGCTCAGGGACATCGAGAAATGACTTGACTGTGGTGTAGGAGCAGCCCCCTGAGGAGAAAACCTAAGGTACTAAAAGGCTCTTTAATCCAGTGGGGAGAAGATAAATGGGACCCAGTCGGCAGGACCTGCTCCCAGGCATACCCATGCTGGAAGCGAAGCATAGCTTTCCAGTAGCACAAGTGATTAATGAGCACAGCAGACTAATTATGGTCCTTCTCTAGCCACAAAGCTCTAATCTAAGAGGCATTCTTAATGAACTCGGGAGGCTGCAATTGGACTTCCAGGGTAAATCACTTACATTTTAACACAGACGTAGGAAACTGCTCTCCAAGTTAGCAACCAAAGCTCATTCATAATTGCTTGTTTAAATATTTTTCCTTCTTCATCGCTGCAGTCAATTTGCCGCGTGCATCCTATGCAGGGGTGAAGCCAGCCAAAAAGGAAGCTTTCCTGGAAAAATAACAAAGGTACTTTCAGCCACAGAAATCCCAATCTCGAATCCAAACAGGGAAGCCTCTGTCCCTTGCCAGCGTAGGCAGGGTTTCCGCCTGCCTGTTATTTGGCATAGCAGAAGAGTTAGCTTAGGCAGGGGAAGGGGAAGGGGCCGCTTCTCCTGCTGCAGGGTGGAAATCCTTGTCTTTCTAGGTGCTCTTTCCAAACTTAAGTCTAGCGCTCCATGCTGACGGGGTTATTTATTAGTCCCTGCATTTCCTCGCGCCGGCAGATAATAGCTGAAGGCAATGCAAACACCTGGCGAGCAAACTACGGGCAGCACAGCCAGCCCCTGCCTGGTGATGGAGTGTTGCAAGGAAAAGCTGTGTCACCCCTATTAGCTGCTCAGTTTGGACTGGAGGAATGAAAAGCCTGGATCCTGAAGCTGGGGCTCAGTTGCATAATTCCAGCTTTTTGCAGTGAATGCACCATTATTTCACATGGGTGTAGGGTGCAAAGGGTGGTGAGGATATTCAGCTTGCCGCCCTGCTCGCCCATGCAGGGCACATCCAAGCTGCCAGACCAAGCCAGGGACACGCAAGGGAGAGGGAACAGATGTCCTGCCCAGCTCAGGAAGGGATGTATCCACAGTGTGCTCAGCATCAGTCCCTTGGCACCAACATGATGCCGAGCCAATGAGTGAATCTGAACCCTTCCTAGCATTGTTAGTGACCTTCTTGGTGACCCAGAGCCGCTCCGTTAACCTCTCGTGATAATGAGATAATGAGAGCCTCCTATGGGTAAATATGCAATTACAGAGGCTGCTTCAAGAGGGCAGGGGTGGCCAGGCAGCCCAGTACACACACAGGTATTCCCGGGCACACTCCAGCTCAGCAATGGGGAAGGAAAGCATCCTGGCCCCCATGGAGAGGAAGGACAGGGGGATCCACTCAGATGAGTGTCCAGCAGGTCCATCCATGTGGGTCAGAGGTCCCAGTGTGTTTGCTTCCCTATCTTCTGTTATTAACAAGGAGCTGGACATTCCCACAACACTCATTACAGTCAAGAGAGGGGAGGCTGAGCCGCACAGTTGTGCTGTGGGAATGCCCCAGTTTTGCTCAAATAAAGGATTTTTTAAGCTGATTTCTGCACTGGGAGGGAATATACCTGATGTTGCTGAGACCACTGGGGGAGTCATGTTGTCACATTTGTCTCTCCATGCTGCAGCATCCTGAACTGATTCCCACCCAGCCTCCCCATCTTGTGTGCCCCCTCACCTTCACCCCGCTGGGTCTGGGAAGAAAGGGCTTGGCTCATTTTCAGGAAAGCCAGGCAGGCAATGATCATCTTTAGGGGTAGCACCAACATTTCCAGGGCAGACCCCTTTCAGAGGGGATGTTTCCCAGGCTCAAGCAGATGCGGAGCTGGGGCATCTCTAGACAATGCTTGTGACCTGCCGCCCCTTTGCCACAAGAAGCGGGTGGTGGGAATAAAACAATGTTGGGTTCTGGGTTTGAAATAACACAGTGCTTGATGCCTGGGTGGATTTCAGTGCCACGAGATACGGTTGCGATGAGAGGCGTGAGTGACCTGGAACACTCACAATAGGACAAATCATGGGGGGCAGGTCCATTGAGGGAGATTAACCCCTGGGAGACACCAATATCTTGTTCAGAAGCCTATGGCAGCACACAAAGTAGCTTGGCACACAGGGATGGAAGAGAGTGGACCCAGGGGACTCCTTGGGTGCTGGCCGTCCCCCCTCCCCACTGGGGCGGCTGGCTCCTTGCTGCGCAAACACAGCCGGGTGAGATAAGACGTGTGTGCACAGCACACAGCACGCCATCAGGAATTCGGGGCCCGGCTCCCCACCCCAGCCACCTTCACAACAGCCACCGTAAACCGGCTTCCTCCCCGCACCCCTCTGTACAGCAAGTGTGGCCTCGTGCCCCCTCGCTCACCTACAGAGATGATCCCGCCACAGCATTCCCTCGTGCTGGGGCAATGCAAGAGATGATGTGGGACATACAGCCTCCCGCTCAAAAGAACTGCCAATGGGAACATGAGCATCCACGGAGAGTGAGGGAGTTGGGATTGGCTGCATTTGGTTTTTAGCATGGGTGCAGGTAACATGGTGGTGAGTCACGCTGGCAAACATGGAGCCTGGCTTCCCTTTCCTCATCTTCCCACCACCTGACTGGAGGACTCGGAATAATAAAAGGCCAGTTTCAAAATTAATATAGTGATACCTGAGAAATTAATCTTACTGATAAGCAGACAGCAGCGGGACTGAATAGGCCCCATGGTTCAAACAAAGGTTTCTGTTGAGTAGGACCAGGTAAAAGACGGATGGGTTGTTAAACATTGCCAGCATACTTGGCTAGTGCCATTCCCCGGTCACAGCTAATGGCAGACAGGGCATTGTGCGGCAGATGCTAATTTCAGCCAAACTTAAACCCTATTTCTTATCCTTGTTAGTCTTGCTGAGCTGAAGGGGGTCCACAGGATTTTTGAACACACCACACTTGTGCATGGAAAACATTCCTGACGGCCTCAAGATGTCAAAAAACCCACCCGATGTCGTTGGTCAGAAGAAGGCCTGCTGGCCCAGGGGCTCCTCAGATTCCACAGCAGAAGCCATCTGGGGGGTGGCTACTTTGCCCTCTGCTTCACCTCCCCCCTTCCAAACGCATTAGGCAAGGTCCAAGGAGCGCCCAAAATGTGTTGAGCAATTTGGACTTTGCCTCAGCCTCTCGATAATGGCTGTTCATACTCCCGGGGGTAGCCACTACGCCTTTTACCCAGGGGCCCATCCTGCGGATGCAATTCCCCCTAAAAGTCAGGAAAAAGAATAAAAAAGTAGGACTAAAACTGGCTTTGCAAACAAAATCACTGCGCAACTTCCTATTTCCGCATTAGTTCTGCAAAAGTGCTCACTGGCTCTACTCGGGGCGGCTTGGACAGCAAAATCAGGGCAGATTGCATCAACTTCTCTGCTTCTTCCTCCCCCACGTTGCCCACCAGAGATTAAATCCCTAAAGAACGGTGTGCCAGGGCCACTCGGGTGCTCTTCAGCATCAATTACCATCACTCCAAAGGTCTCCGCGGCTTGCGGCTATTTAAGAGCCCCATCTATTTTGATTTCCACCCAGACGGGGTTTCTGGTGTCACCCTGTCTCTGCGGCCCCCGCTCCCCTCCTAACCCTTGAACTCCTTGGCTGGTTTCAATCAGATTTGTCAAGACAATAGCTGTCTGGAAGCTCATTAAGTCCTTCAGGGGCGGGGGGGTTGCTGTGGACATAGGCATCTGTGTTCAGGCAAGAGGCTGGGGGATGGATGAGGGGTAGAATCCCCCCACCTAGGACCCTTCTTCCTCCCTGCTGTCTGAGATGCTCCCCAGGTTTCAGCCCTCACTTTTGGAGGGGGAGTGTTTCCCCTCCTTTGAATCCTTCTCAGCATTTTTCCCCAGATCGGACCTTTGCAATATCTATTTTTCCTGTAGCCAGACAGCCAGGATATCTAAGGGGGGATAATTAATGACAATGTAACACTTTTTATTACTCTCTCAGGCATCTTAACCACGCTGAGTCACACCGGGGGGGATTAGAACAGCTACAGGAATATAAAATCCTTTGCAGGGCTGGGCCAGTGGGCTCTGCCAGAGGCAGCAGGCAGGCAGATTTCTGGAGCCTGGTATGGAGCCAGGAGCCGGTGGTGTCTTGTGGGAGGCATCCCCGCCAGGCAGGACCTACCTGGGATAACACAGTCCAACCATGTGCGTTGTCTGCTATTTCCTGCATTGCACAGCGTCGCATGGAGGACGTGTGTGATGCATCCTGATCCCCACACCACACCACCCCCACCTCGGGGGATTTTTCTCTGCAGACCCTGTATCTTGGGGCAGGTCCAGGGTGCTTAAACTTCACACAAGCCCAAGCAGCATCTCCATCTCAGGCATCCCAGGTGCCTGGAGTGAGCCAGTAACTACATGTAGGCTGTCCAAAAATCCCAATAAAAGGATTTCCTTTTGCCCAAAGGTTAGTTGATATTATGATCTTCATCATTATTATTATTACTACTCCTCCTCCTCCTCTTGTTATTATTCTTTTGGTACTGGAGCAGAATCCTCTCAATATGGACATAAACTTGACTTTGTTTACATTTTGCCAAGGAGGATTTGTTCAACTCCTCCAAAATTCCTGGTACCTGTGGCCATCAGCCTCTGGGTGCAAGGGGCTGGGTGACGATAGGCTCTGGCCCAGCTCGGCCAATGCCCCTTCTCAGCTCTAGTCGTCAGTTTGCAGTAGGGAAGAGGAGAATGAGGCTCAACTGGACTACATGCACATGTATGAACACACATCTTTTCCGGGCTGGGCAGGTCATCTCGTGTAATTGCTGCCTGAAACATCTTTGGTTCGTTTAATGGTTTGGAAAAAAAAAAGGAAATCTAGCGGACAAGGGTCACTGCTCCCCTCTCTACCATTCATACCAGCCATGTTTCTTGGGCAAATGGGTGGAGGAAAAGCAGCACATACTTCCTCTAACCCTGTCCCAGCACCATCTGCAAACAGGACACACAGAGGGGCTTGAAGTGAAGGCCCATTGATGCTATTTCCATGTGTCCCTCTCATTGTGGGTCACATCTCCCACCATCCTCCCCATCGCATTTGCAGGTACAAGCCCTCCGGGAGCAAGGCGGCCCGAGGAAGGTGCCCCAGCGCAGCTGTGCCCCAACACAGGGAACTGGTTTGCAGCCCAGGAGCAAAGGGTCCAAGGAGGGGGGGACAGGGACACATCCCAGCAGCCAGCCGGGATGTGGCTGCCCCAGTTTGGCAGGGGAGCAAGCTCTGGCATGGTTCAGGCGGTGATGGAGATGGTGCCTTATGCCAAGGCACCTTATCTCGCAGCAGAGCCATGCTGGCAGCGTGTTCCTGCCAGCGACATTATATTCGCTTTGAAAACAAGACAGAAGAATTCGATTGCCAAATATATTGTTCCGGTAAGTGTAACAGAAATTACTCCGGGGCTTGCCAGGTTACAAAGCTCCTGGTAAGCAGCTCCTGCCGTGGTGCAGTTAATGCCTATTGTTATTGTGGAGCACCCATGCTCGCGTTTGGGATCACCCCGCTCTGAAGTAGGTGAGGCGGGCTCTGCTCTTTCTTTGCTCTTTTTCTTTCTTTTTTACCCCTCCCCAAAGCCCCAGATCTATGATTTAGGCTGGAAGCAGAGCTTTCAAAAGCAACAGAGGAAATTTGGCAGACACCAACAGACATCCACCCTCCCCTTCCAAAAGAAATTTGTGCTGCAGAGGAATGAGGGGAGACAAGGAGTGTTGGCTCCAGTTAGAGATGCCCTGGGGTTTGATTGTTGGACTCATGCCATATTTTTGGATGACCTGGACACCAGTGGGGAGTGTCTGTGCTACTACAAAATGTGATGGATGTAGAAGGGTTGGAGAGCTGTTGAGTTTCCAAGCAGTGGTCTAACCAGGTTGGGAATTCTGCAGCAGGATCATGGGATGCTCTTCCCACCCTTTAGGTGGGTAGGCACAGGGACAGGTTGCCCAGAGAAGCTGTGGATGCCCCATCCCTGGAAGTGTCCAAGGCCAGGCTGGATGAGGCTTGGAGCAACCTGGTCTAGTGGAAGGTGTCCCTGCCCATGGCAGGGGGGTTGGAACTGGATGGTTTTTAAGGTCCCTTCCAACCCAAACCATTCTGTGATTCTCCAGGTGAGGAAGTCTCCTGAGCCAGGAACAGCATTTCTAGTCTCTACCCTACAGCGTGTCTCCCCTCCACGGTGTTGCATCCTTGAGCTCAGGTAGCCTTCCTGCACCCAGGACACCTCTCAGGAAGGAGCTGGGGCCAAGCTGGTCCATGACCCACAGCCGAGCCCGTGGACTTTCTCTCTGACGCTCCTTCTCCCAGCTTATGGATTTTATCCAATTTAAATGGCAAGGATTTAAAATGCCACCTGAGTTAAAAGGAACTGATTAAAACCGTAGCCTCATCATATTTCTTAAACATGCAGTTGCATTGCTGTATTTACATTAGTGTCAACTTTAATTTAAATTCTGCATAACTATATTTGCTCCCCTAAATTCATTCGCCAGGAACACAGCGCAAATTACTCTGCACTAACTGCACTTTCTCTTTGTCTACGGCGGAGTGGTTTGGAAATTAGCACCGTAAGTGAGTGGTGGGAAGTGTCATTCCGCCTCTTTAATGTCTCATTAATTAACCCGCCTGGGCAGGGAGCAGATCGAAGCCCTGAGGTGGGCGAGATGCTGGCCAGGTCTGGCAGGGGCAGAGAGCCGCTGGCATTGCTCTGCTTTGACTGTAGAGTGGCTCTGGTTGATCCTCCTGGCTTATTCCTCACCCTTTCGGGTGACTCAGGTTTGGGCAGGTTTGTCCCATTTTAGGGGACGCTTCATTGCTGCTGGGTATGAGGCTCAAGCAGGCAGCGAAACAGCAGAGCCCAAGCGTCCTGAAATGACCACCAGCATCAGTTTTCTGTGATTTTTCCATTTCTTCAAAATGGAAATATGAATACAATTAAATAAAACACGCAGCCAGGTGCTCAGCCACTTTGGGGACACGTGGGGTCAGCTCTTAAGGCAGAGCAGGGACAATAGGAGCCCTCCTGCTTTTTCACCCATCCTTCTGACCACCCACCTTGGAAAAGAGGGAAAAATACAACAAAAATACCCATCAGTTTCTCAGATTTTTGTGACAGAAGCGGTGTAGGTGTGCTCTGGGCCTATGAACACTGGAGGTGATCTCAGCCAGGAAGGCATTTTCTTTAGTCCTCAGTGTTTTGCCTTTTCACCTCTTAAAACCCTTTCAAGCTAAATAAACCTTATTAAAACAGACTGGCGCGGCACAGCCCAGCTCCCAAAACCAACAGCCTGGGGTAGGACAAAGAGTAAAAAATAGCAAAGCATCCCCACCGGCAGCAGTGCTTAGCTCAGGCGGTAAAACCAGCCGTAGTGTCCGACCTTGCTAACGTATTTATTTTTAATTACAGCAGTTGCCTTCCTGATGAGCAATGACATCGTTAAAGCAAAACAAGCGATGGCCCATGCGGATTAAGGGAGGGAGGGTGATCTTCAGGGACATGGGGAGCATGGAGGGACAGGGAATGGAGGCGGCTGCCTCGAATACAGCAGGACCTGCCCCTGTAAGGATGTTGCTGTCAACCCTTGCCGTTGCTTCCGCCCCAATAGAAGGAAAGAGATCCCACCACTCACCAGTAAAACACTCAAGGTTGGTTGTGTATTATAAAAATAGGAAACCCCATGTTTTGCAGCTCAGCTCATGGTGGCAACGTCCTTTATCCTTGGGAGTGTGGCACTTCTGCAGCTGGCATTGCTTGCTCCCAAGGAGGATTCGGCCACACACCCGCGTGTAAGGGTGGATGGGGATGCGTGCCACTGTGCACCACTGGTCCTTGGAGTCTTTCCCAGTCTGGGACAACTCGATGGGATAAGGAAGACCCAAGCAGGCGGACAAGGGAACATAGTGACAGCTATGGTAGGTGCCCAAAAAGGGCTTCCCAGCCATCCCTGAAGAAGTAAAAGCAAACTGCAGGAGATGAACTGCCCTGAGCACTGGTCCATGGCCCTAGGGGTGAATACAGCATCCAACATAGCGGGGAGGGTGTTTCACCGGGGGAAATACAGTAAAGGCGACACGAGATTTAGGTGGATAAGTCGAAGGCCTGCCTTAGCCTGGGACTCCGCAGCTGCGCTCTTATCTGGCCGGAGGAAGAGGCTGAACAACAAAAGGGGCTAAGAAGCCGGGTTGATGCATGGGAAAGCCATTGGCCGAGCATTGTGGCTGCCCTTCTGCTGAGCAAATAGTTCAAACTGTTCATTCCCATCTCCTATTCTCTCCCTGGTACATTGTTTGTGTCCTTGCATTTCATTCTGCGAGGAAGATTGCTCTCTGGGCCTATAAGCAAACAGTCCAGAAAAGAGCCAACTATCCTCTCCTTTTCCCTGGAGAACTAGCATTTTTATTTCAGCTCCAAGCTGTCAAAGAGCTGGAGAGTTTATGTCAGTATCCTGAATTAATTGCTTTAAGCTGGAGCAGCCTATACCAGCCACCAAATGTCCAGAAGATGTTTATTAATAATGTTTCCTCTAGGTTTTGGGGTGGGTTTTTTTTTTTTTTTGTTCCAAGCTGTGCTCTCACATACAGTGCCCTCTATTCACCGCCTGACGCCGGGCGAGGGTGGCGAAATGAAAGCCGCTTATAGGGAATTAATAAAAGCTCACAAGGTATTGTCAGCCCCGGCGCTCAACATGTCGGCGCGGCGGGCACGACCGGCGGCTCAGAAATCTCCCGTTTAGGACTTTTCGGGCGACGGGAAGGAGAGGAGGAAGATGAATTGCTGAAGGGATCGAGAAGGAGCGAGCCCTTGTTTAAACACAAATATCTTTGGTAATTAACAAAAGTGGCAAGGAAATTACTGATGGAAAAAAAAACACATGAAAGGTAAATGGTTTTGTGTTTAAACATGATATATTTTAAAGTGTTCCCCTGTGTGAAAGTCCCTGTTTAAGGGAATGAAGTAATAAACCAATTTATATACCAATAGAAAGTCGAGATCCTGAGTGCCTTTGTGTAAATTTTCCACTTGACTTTTCATTATCTACCTGAACAAAATCAATCTATATGTATGGGATCAACATGCAATATGAGAGATAAAAGATGAAATAAATGTGCTTTGCATATCGTGCAGATAAAAGGCACCGGGCTGCAGGCACTGCCTCCTTTCCAGGCAGATGCATTTTAGAAAATAAATCATTTTGCAAAGGAAAAGAGAGCAAAGCAGAGTGGTGCTTCTTAAGTGTTTACTCCCTTGCTTGAAATATTGATCCTGTCAAATGAACAGTGGTTAATAAGTAACTCAGGGAAAATATGCTGGCTCTCTCTTTGCTCCCTGCTGTAGCACGGACCCATCTCCCATCGCTCTCCAGCTCCGGGAAGAGCTCCAGAGCACCCTTGCAGGCTGGACATCTGGGCAGAGCCCAGAGGCACTTGCAGGGCCCTCTGCAGGGTGAGGCAGCTTAAAACGAAGATGATGAAGGCAGCAGAGTGGGGACAGATCCCTGCACCACTCAAGAAGCCCTGAAACCCTAGGGTAGTTCAGCATCCCAATCGCTCCTGCAAACCCAAATCATTTCACATCCCAAACCCCACTGCATCCCAGCCCTCTTGCTCGCTCCCCATGGCCTTGCCTGCCAACAGAAATAGCATCCCATCACATCAGCCACCTGCACACCAGGATGCCTCATCCTTGCTTTGCCCCAGCAGGAGCCGTTCCTGACTCAAAATATCCTGGGTTTCACTTGAGGGAAGATTATTGCTGTCAGGTGGGGGATCATCTCTGCTAAGTTGGGTTTAATGTGCAAACAGGAGTAAGATTTTTGGGGCATAGGAGAAGAGGACCAATATTTTTTTAAAAAAGCAACACTTTTTTTTTTTAAAAAAAAGCATCCCTTTTTTTTTAAAGCATCGGTAAGTACAGATTTTGCTCAAGCAGCCTCAGCATTCCCCGTGAAACCAGCAGCTGCTGGGTTAGCAGCACCTAAAATGCTTGTCCCTGCCAGTGTTATCACCCAGAGCCTGGATATCTGGGAGCGAGTGACCTGTCCTGTCGCTGCAGTTTGGGTGACTTCTCCCTCCACCCTCCCCTCTCCCAGGATCTGGCTGGTGCTTGGCTTTTTTGCTGTGACAAAGCTCATCGGGTTTCATGGATCCCAACGTCTTGGAGAGGTGGATAATAGCATCGTCTCTGTTATTTTTTCCTTTATGGTCAGGTGAAGAGGCAGGAACTCCTCATGTGGGGATTTTTTTCCCTCTAGTAACAGGATATAGTAAAGGTTAAGAGGCACTTTAGCAGATACAACCCCCTCCCTGTCACGGGGGGGTGTCTTATTTCTGCAGAAACCCTGGCCCTGTTTCTGCAGCAGCAGAGCCTGTCACCCCGGTTGATGTATTCCTTCTCCTAGCATCCTTGTGCCAAGGGAAAGCACTACACAGCTCCACTCCGGCCGACCGGCAGGGAAGCACATGCCTCCCCCGACTTCATTTCTTTGAGGGTCTCTACACATCTCCTGGCTCTGGCAGCCATGCTGTGAGGTTGGATGTGAGCATTTCTCTGAGTCAGGTGTCAGATTTTTGCCTTTCCTTACACAAAAGGCTCTTTCCAGCCTTTTTTCCTTATCCTCCTTCCCTAAAAACCCAGACAGGAGGGAGGCGATGGGGAAGGAGGGTGGGAAAGGGGACAAAACAAAGAGAAAATGAGGGGCAAGCTGATGCCTTTCCAAACCAAGGAGTTTGTCAGGATGCCCCCGAGAAACGTTGGCTTAACATCTGCAGCTATTTTATGAGTTTGCTAATGACGTCTGGGATTGGACCCAGGGGTGACAGAAAGTCCTGGCAACCCCTTTTGAAATGAGCCTCACCTTCTGCCCCTCAGCCCCACTGCCTCCCCCTACCCAGGGCTGCTGTGTTTGTGCACACCCACCGCCCCCAATCTCCCAGACCATCCATCTGGGAGTGATGCACAGCCCCATGCAGGGCAGTAAGTCAGCTATGCCTCTGCCAACCTCTCGCCAAGGAAATGGGCACATCCACCCCTTCCCATGGGACACTAGGGATAGTAATGCCCATGCCACGTACGACGAGTTATGTGGTGCAGAGGAAGACAGGAGGAGCTCTGATGGGGGCATGGTAGCAAAGCTGTGGCAGAGGAAGCTGTTTAATCACCACTTTGGGGGTATTTTTGGCTCTTCTCCCCTCCAAATCCCTTCCTGAGCACGCTCTTAGCATAGCACCCGTATGCATCCCTCAGAGCTCCACAAATTCATTCACTCCTCAACTTTCTCAAGATCTTTAGACGCTTTTCCCACTTCCTCGAAGTCTAAAAGGATCCATCCTAGCAAAATATCTTCTTAAGCTTCTTCCAGGCCAGGATAAAGCTTCTCCCTGCTCCCGTCAGGAATTACTGGAGTGTGACACAGGTATCGCAGACAGGCACAGACACAAAGAGGCAATCAGAGATGGGAATCTGTGGCTTTAATAGGGGATGCATACACAGCAGCGGCATGCTCAGGGAAGCCCAGGAGTTCGCCCCAGCTGCCCCTGACACCAATTCCTTGTGCCAGGATTAAAATAAATAGAGGAGAGCAAAGGGGAGTGTAAGAGCCAGCAGTCAGTGAAGCCCTGTGCGGCCGCTTTGCTGCATGCAGAGGGCTGTAGATGACAAGCAAAGCATCTCAAGGTCTCCCAAATCCTTCGATATCCATGCCTTTGGTGCTGGGGTGAGAAGTAAAATCAGTCCATTGACACTTCTCCATGCTGTTGTCACTTGGTAGCTGCTTTCCAGCTGCGGAGGGGTGAGGCTCATTCTTTTTGCTGCATGTTTGAGTCAAAAACCTGTAGAAAGCAAGTTCTTCCCCAGCCAGGGGTCAGCACCTTGCTCCAGCCTCACACAGATGGTTTGGACAAGTAGAGAGCTCCCAGCAGTGAGGGCAGAAATCCATGCTGTCTGCAGCAAACGGTCTGTCGAGGGCTTTCCTGCCCCATGGTTTACAAAAAAAACCCTAGCCCCTGGGAGGTGGAGAGCAGCAGGAGGGAGCTGCCACTGTGGTCTTTGCCCCGTGCCCATCCCTGTGGCATCGGGGCTGCCCACAGCCTCACCCTGCTGCTCTGTGCCTTTCCCCTGCCCGAGGAACCACCGTCTCTCCCCTGGAAAAGGTTCTTCATGGCCAGGGGGAAGTAAAGAGGGTGGAGCAGGAGTGAGGTGGGCTGTGAGGAGAGGTGAGCTGTTGGCATCGTGGCGGCGGGAAAGGGAAAGAAATGGGTGGAAAGAAAAGAATGGGGAAAAGGGAAAGAAAGGGGGGAAAGGGAAAGAATGGGAAAAAAGGGTAAGAATGGGGGGAAAGGGAAAGAATGGGAAAGAAATGAGGAAAGGGAAAGAATAAGGAAAAAGGGAAAGAAAGGGGGAAGAAAGGAAAGAAATGGGAAAAAGAGAAATAATGGGAAATCTTCCTTCCTCCGCTTTTCTAGTTTTTTCTGTCTCAAATAATTGTGTTTAGTAAAAGACAAGTAGTGAAGATAAAATCAAAGTAGTATCAAATATTTTGAGGTAACTTTGACATCCTAAAACCTTCTGAGGTGTTTGGTATGATGAAATTTGCACTAGAATTTCGTTTGAACAACTATGGCAGTTTTATTCAAGAGATTATAATTGTGAAAAGAAAGGAGGGAAAGGGAAAGAATGGGGGAAAGGAGAAAGAATGGGGGGAAAAAGGAAAGAAATGGGGGAAAATGAAAGAATGGGAAAAAAGGAAAAGAAAGGGAGGAAATGGAAAGAAACTGAAAAAAAAGGAAAGAAAGGGGGAAAATTAAAAAAAATAAAGAAAGGGAAGAAGAGGAAAAAAATGGGAATAAAGGAAAGAAAGGGAAAAAAGGGAAAGAAACTGAAAGAGAGGAATGAAAGGAAAAGTAAGGAAAAAGGGGGGAAAGGGAGGAAAGAAATTAAAATGAAAAGAAAGAAAAGGAAAGGGAAAGAAAGGGGGGAGGAAAGGAACGAAATCGAAAAAATGGGAAAAAGAGTCAGGAAAGGTAAAGGAAAGAAAATGAACGAAAGGGGAATAAGAGGAAGAAGAGGGACAGGAAGGGCCGGCGAAGCGCGCGGCGACATTAACGGCAGAAGGGCCGCGGCGGGACGGTGCAAACCCCCCGCTTCGGTGCGTCCCCCCGGCCCCGCTC
>NW_010232118.1:828-1050 GCF_000690775.1 Eurypyga helias | reverse complement strand
GTTGTGGTAGGAATTGGCACCTGTTGGTCTGCAGTCTTTAGCAATCCAACAAGAGAAGGGTCCTGTGAGAGTCCAGGCAAGACAGACAGCTGCTCAATTTCTTCAGTCTCTACTCTACAGGTATACCAAAAGCCTACCGGTACACTTTCAGGTCCTTAAAATACCCCCTGTTGAGATAGTCTATGCCAAGGATGCACGGGGCATCTGAGCCAGTCACAACAG
>NW_010232118.1:0-649 GCF_000690775.1 Eurypyga helias | reverse complement strand
ATAATGGGGCCAGTAGTAGGGAGCTGGAGGGGAGAAAGGCTAAACAGCTGGAATCTCTTGCCAGAGAAGGGGGCATTGATAAAGCTATTGGATGATGAACACCAAACATCAACCTCTGGAAATGAATCCTGACCGGTGTTAAGGAGAGGTACCCTTTTAATGAAAGTGTGCCACATCAGCCATGCAAATGGACAAACATGGACAGAATTATACAGTACCTGAGAGAATTTGTGGTGCTGGAGATCATTTACCGGGATGCAACAAACAACACACGAACACCCAGTGACCCAGACAAAGTTCACTGTACACGACCCATGTGGCAGAAGTTAATGCAGAGTGCACCACCTTCATATTCTAGCGTGCTCTCAGTAATAACCTGGAGAGAGGATGAGGCACTACCTGTAGATGAGATGATTCACTGATTCCGAGAACATGAGGAAAGTCTCTCTTCCCCCTTACAGGCCTGTGTTTGGAGAGACTGTCACAAGATGTTCAGAAACTCCGAGAGGAGATGTTCCGATCCCCACCTCCAAGGGCCACTGGCTCGGCTATCAAAAGCAAACGTTCCTCTGCTCCAAGAAGGGAATACAACAGGTATCCCTCATGGGGTCCCCTTTGGTTTTTCCTGAGAGACCACAGAGAGGACATG
>NW_010232117.1:11435-16719 GCF_000690775.1 Eurypyga helias | reverse complement strand
CCGTCTCCGTCCTGGGCTGGGTGGAGGAGTAGGAGGAGGTGGTGGGGCGCTGCAGCCTGGTGGAGGGTGGCAGCTGAGCCGGAGGCACGGGGGGACAGTAGCCATGCCGCCTTGCAGGTGGGTCCCTTGGCTGGGAGCTTTGTGGCGAGGGCTCTCTCCTGGCTCTCGCTCCACTCAAAGGCTGGGCTCCCATGTCGCTTCTTTCCTGGAAGTGCCCATCCTTTTCTGCTTGCTCGGCAAGAGTCACAGGAGGACCATGCCCCCACATGGGTGCCTCAGGTGCCTGAAAGGGGAGGCTGTGTCCAGCATGGGTTGGGAGGGCAGCCTCGATGGCTGAGCTGTGCCTTGAGCTGGGATGAGGGAGGCTGCGGTGGCTGCAATTCCATGGGATGCAGCCCTGGAGGTGGGTTGGGGAGCCCTGGCTGCAGGGAAGGCGGGACCATGAGGGAAGCGGTGGTACTTGGGATGGAGATGGAGGGATGGGGATGGGGAGCAGCAATGCAGGAGGGAGCTGGGGAGAGGAGACAGGACAGAGCCATCATGGAAGGGGAAGGTGAGGTGAGCCAGCTCTCAGCAGGCTCTGCACCTCTGCCTGGGCACTCGCGTGTCCCTGCACGCTGAGTTATCTGCTGTGCCACTTGTGGGGCCTGGCTGTCCCAGCAGGGCAGGTGCACTGCTGTGTCTAGAGCAGCAGCAGCTCTTGGGCTTTCTGGGTGGCTACAGCTCTGACTGAGCGAGTCAGGCTGAGGATGAAGCAGCACCTTATTCATCACCTGCTCCTTGCTCTGCCCCACCACTGCCTGGAGTCAGAGTCCACGGAGCCTTTCTCTTACTTGAGCAATGTCCCCATCCTTCTTGCAGCGGCCTGAGAGACAGGGCTAGCAAAGCCCAAGCTGCAAGTGATTAAATGGGTACTATTTCATTCATCTCCTCTGTCTGCGGGGGCTGGGAGTTAAAAATGCCAGCAGCAACCAAAGCCTTGTTGACTTTAGGGCTACCACCAGTACAGCTGAGCCATGAGAAACTACAGAGTATGCACGGGCACTGGCTATTTCGGGTTTGGCATCAACAACTTGCCCAGTAACTCTATCCTCACTAAAGCAGAGTCTATTGAATAATGATGTTCAGGGCCTGTGGATGAGGAAAGTGGTTTTTTTAAACAAATAAATACAAGTTATGCCTCAGGCAGGGGAATCCCTCTTGGGAGAATGTTTTCTTAGAAATGTTTTGGCTAAACCCAAAAATAAACAAGATCCTAAGACTCGGAAAGAAGTTGCCTCAACCAGCCGTAGCCATATCCCATACGGGTTGCATAAACACACCTGATGCGGGCACAGTGGGCTGCGAGGGACACGGTCAACCTGCGGTGTCCTGGTGCCCTCAGAGAGGGGTGGGTGCTGATGCGTGACTGGGAAAAGTGGGACTTGGTTGCTTTCAGATGTATCACTGTGTTTTTGTTCTTTGTCTGCTGTGTAGAGCAAGGTCAAGGGAGGTTTCTCCAGGTGGGTGGTTTGTCCCAACCAGGAGGCTGAAGAGGTGATGTCTGCCATATATTCTCAAGGGAAATGTATCCCTTCGTTTTGTGGGCCGGTAGGGAGGGGTTACTGTAGAGAGATATGGGCAGAAGAACATCTCCAGGGACATGCATCGGGGGCGTGGTTGGAGTAGCTATTGATCTGTGGGAGCGTAAACCATGGAGATGCTCAGCCCTATGATCTTCTGTCCGTTTGGAGCTGCTTGGAGGCTGGGGCCTGATCCAGAGAGTAATGTGTTTCTATTGTTCTGAGTGATCATCGAGCGCTGAAGTGTGCAGAAAGCCTGGAGTCTCTCTGCAGCTGGTGTGCGCAAGTCCCGCAGCTCTCTGACAGTCAAAGTGTTTCATAGAAGGGGATGGGACTGGGAGGGGTTGTTCCACGTGCTGGTTACCAGCTTCACTTTGAGCTGCTCGGATCATCATCTGTTCGTTGCTATGTGTTTGGTAATGCCTCATCCAATAAATCCCCAAATTTCTAAGGAGAACTGCTAAGTGCTGTTAGAACAGCAAGTATCTCTCTCCGCTGCAGGCAGGATGGGCTGCCACACCACCGGGCTGCCCAGGGGGCTGTATGTTGACCTGGGTGGAGATGGGGGCTCTTCTGAGCTGGCAAAAGTGAGAAGACACCAACGGGACTGTGAAGTTGGGAGGTGTCTGTCTTCCTAGTGCTACGTTTTTGGTTTCAAGCCTTCCTCTGGCCCAGGACAAAAAGCACACGTGCACCAGAAAGATGCCGAGATTGTTTATGTTCTGCTTCTGGCTCGGTGCCAGGGGGAAAGGCTTGGTGACCTTGGCACTGTTGGGACATTATTTATAGAAAGTAGAACTTCTGGGTTTTGTATTTTTGACATAGGAATGTGAAAACAAGTCTTGGGAGGAAAAGAACCAATGCTGGCCCCAATTGGGACTTTCTCCAGACCAGGAAAAACAACACTTGAGAGATGACCAGGTGTTCCCTGTTCACATAGCTTCCTGCCTTCCCTTGGAAAATATGGGTTTGATCCTATCCTGGAGATAGCAGGTTAGCATGAGTTCACTCCATGTTTGAAAAATTCTTGCTCAAGGTGGTAAAAGATGTTCACAAAGACAAATCCAGCTACAAAGAAAGACAGTTTGGTGGTTCAGGCATGAAGGGACATGATAAATGACTCTCTGGTCTTCTTGGGTTCCTTCTGTTTATGAAGCTCTTTGTCATCTGCAAGGGTTAATGGATTTCAGTGTTTCGGTGCCCATCTGTGGTGCTGGTTAGTGTGGCTGCCCCCGGGGGACAGATGGAGAAAATGAGGCTCTGGGATGCGCAGGGTCTGCGCTGGAGGACTCACCACGCAGGAGCCCATGCTAGCCCCACAGCCCTGCCTCCCCGGGCTCTGATAAAACCCTAGCAGCAAACTCTCCCCCTGGGTTTCCCAATGTGGGTGCATTTCTCACCTTCATCCCATGAGGGGGTTTAGCGCTAAGGGCGAGAGACCTCTGCTGATGCTGGTGGTTGCAAACCGTGGGCTCGCTTTCTGAACCCATGGGGCCACATTCAGAAGCCTGGGCATAGGGACTGGTAGCTGGCTCCGTTGCTGTAGGGAAGGTTTTGTTAGGGACCGGGATTAAGATAATTTAAATCAAAGCGCTGAGGAAAGCATGGGGAGAAAACCAGTTAGAAATAAATCGGAGTGATCCAGGAGTCCTATCTCTTGGGGATTGGTATTCACAGTACGAGTTGTAGCAGGAGATGCGCGATAAGACTGGCCACCGGCAACCTAATTCTTTGTTTGGAGGGATTCTGTGCTTTATAGGGAGATTAGCGCTGTAGTCCCCGTTGCAGCTGCCTGCTGCTGCACAGAAGAGAGAAATCCTTCCTTTTCTTATTAAAATCAGGCAGCACTGCAACTGTCGGGCCCAGAGGGGCAGGAGGCAGGCAGGTGCAGGCAGAGCAGCGCACAAAGGCTGGCAGCCCTCTCCTTTCTAGCGTATCCTGCCTGGGTTGAGAAAGTAAACAGGTTGAGGCCGTGTCAGCAGCTGAACAAGAGACCTACAGAGAAAACCCACAAGTCTTCAGGAAACTCTGTGGGTGACTCAGCCGTTGTTTTTGTGTGAGTACGCATTCATTCAGTAACCTGTGATGGCAGCAGAAGCGCTCTTTCATAGTGGTGCCATCTTATGAGTGACATACAAACCGCCGGTCTCAGGTTGGTTGTGGTCATGGAAAGACTTGAGAAGCTTTTCCAGCTGACAGAGGTTAAATTTAGGGCTACTGCTCAGCCCTAAAATCACTCCAGCATTTGTTGGGCGCTGCAGCCTCTGGGCGTACAGCTGGGCCTGCAGTAGATGCGGTGGCAAAAAGCGGGCGGCTTCCCAGGGTCAGCGTGCACACACCGTGCTTCCTAAAGCATCTTCCTTACGCCCAAGGAGGTGCCTTTAATTCACCCTTCCCGGCTGCCTCGCCCTGCCTCACTGGTCCCCGGTATGGCATCGCTGCAAAGCTGCGAGAGATCCATGGGATGTGGCTGGGGCACAGCCTGGGAGCAGGTGCCATACGGAGCCTAAAGGAAGGAGCGTGTTGTGGGAGCGGTGGTGCGTATTGCCAGCAGTAAAGGAGTTCCAGTAAGCAGGCTATTTTCTTAGGAAACAAAGCATTTTAAAGGTCCATGGTTTTAAATGCCACTGAATCCTTCTGTTGGATGCTTAATTTTAGCTGCCTGGCACGGTATTCAGGGTAAACTCTCAGTGTATTCCGAGGAGGTAGAAATGCAAGCTGCCTCCTCGCAGAGAGGAGAGGGAAACCCAAAAACCACAATACTGAGTCCAGAGGAGCTGGGTGGTGTTGGCCTTTCATCAAAATTTTCTTTTGATTTTACCGTAGAAGCTGCTTAACAGCAACGAAGAGCGCTCAACCTTTGCTTCGCAGAAAGCAGTAGTGGAAATCTGCCGGGAGTCAAAGGCTACGCCGAACAGGATTGAAGAATTTAGACCATCTGCTTGCACATTCCCAGGTTGTTTTCACGGTAAGTGAGAGTGAGATGTAGCTGCCTTCAGCACCATCATTGCTGGTGGAGTCTCTGGAAGCGCTGGGGTTCTGAACAGCAGGCACCCAGCGCATCCTCCCACCCTCCTCCCCCATCACCCTGCCCAGTGCAACCGTTTGCTCACTGCAGCGTGTATGAGTGCGTTCCTGCCTTGTCTGCTGGCAAAACCCCAGCTGCTGTGCATCACGAGTTCAACAAGTCCCTTTTGTGAGCTGTGCCAACGTCCGCTGTTTAAATATCTGGACAAGTAGGATGAAGTGAGTGTTGATGGATGGAGGAATAATAGAGCACTTGAGCTTATCTCCTCCAGCCAATTCATTCCCTGCTCCAAATCGCCGTGCAAACCGAGTGCCTTTCACTGGTGCTTGCAAAGAACATGGGGGAGAAGAGACCAGCCAGCGGTCCACAGAGCCATAGCTGCATGGGAATGTCATTACAGGGAAGGTAGTGCGGAAAGTGTCTCAAACCTGGCACTTCTGTGCCATGAGCTCTTCCAAGCAGGAGGCTGTCTGATTCGCTTGCTGATAGAGATGTGTATTTACACACATGCACGCCAGCAAAGCACTGTGTGTGTTGTGTGATGCTGGTATTACTGGAGTGTGTTGCATTCAAGTGTCTGAGACTTGGAATTGTAGAAGCAAGGGAAGGGCCTTAAACAACCCTTGAGGGTAGAGATGAGACATCTGGCAACTGCCTTTTCCATGGTTACTTTAGACCCTGATTTGTCAGTGCT
>NW_010232117.1:0-11424 GCF_000690775.1 Eurypyga helias | reverse complement strand
CATTCCTGTTGCCTCTTCCTCCCTGGGTACAGGAGGCAAAGGTAGGAGGGAGTCAGCGTGTGATTTGGCCAGGAAGACTACTCAGTAGTACCTTTCTCCTTTCTTTCTTAAGGCTCCTCTCACCTGTGCAAGATTGCTTCTTGACTATGAGGCCGCTCAGTTTTCCTCAGATATGCCCCGACAGGAAGGCTGTTGGTGCCACACGCTGGCATCCACCCCCTTGTCTCCTCTCGGCTATAAACAGAGAAATCTTGCTTTAGTTCCTTGGGCTGATGTGCATCCTCTGTGGCTGCGACTAATAAGGGCAGGGCTGCTTAGGACAGAGCTTTTCTGCGCCCAGCAGATGAGAAGGGAACCCCTTTTCTTGCAGGTTGCCATCTAGCTTTTTTTGTAATCCCAAAGTATGACTCCATGCTGTGAGATGGGCAAAAGTGATTCAGTGTTTGCCTAGGATTGGGTAGTGAAAAGCTGGCTGCAAGGATTAATAATGTCTTGTCCATGTGTATATCAAAAACCTGGTCTCACTCGTCTTCTGTGGTCTATGGAAAGAGGTAGGCCATTGCAGGAGGTGATGCCTCCTGTCTTAAAATAAGCACCACTGTGGTCTGGCTCACCCTGCCTATTTTCCAGGGAGCCAAAAAGAGGGAGGTGAAGAAAACTTGCAGGTTCATGTTATATTTGACACTTGCAAGCCCCACTCTGTCCACCTGTGAAATGCTTTCGCTCTGCACAGGGGACAGACGGTCTCTGTGTGTGATCCTCGCAGTACACATACCCTGGCCTTTGTGGAAGCCGGGGAACCTCTCGGCCATCACAGGCGTTGTCTTTTTCAATCTCCTTTATATTATTTCCTTTTTCTGATGAAAGCTTTCTGAAGGGTACTTGTGTGCTGAATACCCATTGCTGATAATGCACATCATGAAATCCGAAAGGAAGGTTGAGATTAAATGTCACGCACTTCACAGTCAGGGAATTCAAAGAGCCTTGTTGATCTGTGGGTAACTCGGCGGCTGACAGCTCATGCATAAGCAAACGTGCACATACACACACATGCCTGCACGCACAGCGTCTTTTCTCCTGACTTAGCAGCAAGTAAAAGCCAAGTTAGGCTTGTATTGGCTCTTGGGGGGGCGTGGGTGGGTGCAGCATTTGTGGTGAAAGCCTGTGTGTTCTTCAGGGCTGTCTGACCCAGGAACCACACCGGAAAAAAGGGTCGCCTCTTGGTAGCGCCGTGGGCTCCCCTCTGCCTTCTTCCCCTGCGTGGCACCGCACGGAGGTGTGGCTTCTTTGGTTTGATGCACATGGGTTTAACCTGACCGTGAGGATCTTCTGAGAGCTCCTGGCGCACGTGGAGGCGGTATTGATGTGAGGTTCACCCCAATGTGGCCACAGTGCTTTCTCCTGCCAGCAGGCAATGAAAACAGAAAAAATTAATGTTGTGCTAAGCTGGTTGTTACTCAGGCCAGGAAGGGCATTTCTGCCTCTGACACATCGTGTGTAATGAACCGAGCGCTTCATGGGGGTCTGTAGCCTTCCTCAGCAGCACGGGGTGCCTCGAGCAGGCAGTTGGCACTGGTGGAGTGCGCCCTTGAAATGCTGTCCCCGCGGAGCATAAGCCACGTGGACTGGGGCGGTAGGTTTACTTTTCATACACAACTGGGAAAACTTCGGTGTGAGAGGTTAAATCACCCCATCTTGGATGCACGGAAGCGCAGCAGCACTGCCAAACCTAAATCTAGTATTTTGGCTTTCAGGCTTGCTATTCCGTATGCTGGGCTGTAATTCTGCTCCTGAAAATGACTGGTTTCACTTCCAAGGGCTTTGCTGCAGGAGAGAGGGATACCTGCTGCTCCTCCTCCTTCTGGGGGATGCTGCAGGCTGGTGCTCCACAGACACCCCCCGTGCACCACCTGCTGCCCCACTAGCAGAGGGCTCAGATTTTTGTTTACGGTTGTTCTGACCTGTGAATTAGCAAAGCCTGTGCCAGCTCTGCCAGCAGCTATTTAGAAGTTTTGCTCTTCTAAATCTGTCCTCCTAGCTCCTGTTTGCCCAACATGGGGAGTTTTTGCATCTAACGTTTTTTTAGCGTTAACCTGTTGCTATAGAAACTGCTAAGGTGTCAGAGGGAGATTTTTTGCCACTTGGGGATAAGCTACCAAGTGGTTGAAGTATGTGTTTTGTTGGGAGGCCTTCTGCTAAGCTGCTCCCTGAGCCTGCCTGCATGTCTGCACTTATTTCGAGCGTAAGGAGCCACGAGGGAGTGATAAACCTGGAGTTGTAATTGCGTGCAAATAAGCAGGGTTTAATATTGGCAAATTGTTTAGGGAGGAAGTGAGAAAGCGTTCCCAGGCTGCAGGTGATGGGTCCAAGTGGTGTGTGGGATGGTAGCCCAGGGCTGAGAGGTGAAAGGTGGTACCAGTCTTCAGCACAGTAGATGGATAACCTCGGAGCAGGGGCGAAGGCCTTGGCTGACATCTCCCAGCAGGGACTCTGGGTCACGCTGCTCCCTGGGGCTCCTCGCTCCCCTGAGACTAAAATGTTGGTGGATGCCAAAATACTCGTCTGGGCTGGCAGCCTGAATTGTTCTTACTAACCTGTCTCAAGAGATCATCATTGTGTAGGACCCAAAGTAAGCCCACACAAATCAAACCATAGCATTTGTGTATTTATAGAGAAATAATGTATACTTGATGTATTAATATATAGCTTATTATTTATATAAGCAATATGCTCTTATGGGATGTGTATGTAACCATGTAATATGGGAAATGCTCTGTAACGTGGGGCTGGTGACTGATGGTCACTCGGGCCCTTTCATACCAGCCCTGATTTACAGGAGTCCTCTGCCGTAGAAGCAAATTTTGTTGCTTGCACAGCAAAAGGTGTGAGTCCTGTGAGTGCCTATGTGCCGGGGGCTCTTGAAATGTCCTGGCTAAACCAAAAGGCAATTTCCCTGCTTAATGCAAATTTATTCGTCTGCCCTTTTTTCCGCCCTTTGTGTGTGCCTAGACTGCACATCTGGTCATATCATGACAGACTGGGAGATGAAGAACCCTTTGTTTCCTACAAAAATGGGAAGGAAAAAAAAGTCTGAGGGTGCTGCGGGGGTCCTGCAGCAGAGGTTCTCAGGCCGAGGCTGCAAATCCACCCATGAAACAGGTCAGGGACCTGCTTTTGGGGTGCCATAGTGGCACGGCCTTATCCATTTCATCTTTTATTTCATGGTTGTAGACATGTCGGTAGTTGCATCGTGCTGAGTAAGTTACTGGACTGCAGATAAAGAAATAGTGTTGCTGGAGATGCGGTTCACATTCTTCTGGGTGAGAATCCATCAAGAAAGTCGTTGAAATCACCACCTCGGTGGCGGTGGACAGAGGGACGTTGCACTCAGCTCACGTGGCTGAGGGGACTGAATCTTGCAAATTGTGATTTCTTACAGTTCTGGAAAGGGACAGAGCTGAGGATTGTTGGGAATAAAGGGCATTGGCTTCCTGGACGGTTTGTGAGTGGAAATTGTCAGGTGCCTGGGGCCACAGTGGAGAGCAAACCTGGGGAGGTTTGAGGCTGTTGGGGGGAGAAGTGCCAAGCAGCCCCGTTGTACGGTGATGGTCGGTATGCAGCAGCGCGTGGTGTGTCCGGGCTTCCCCTCGTCCCAGGGTTACCTTCCACAGAGTTTCTTTGAGCCTGTGTCGTTCCTGAAGTGTGAGGCAGAGATGAAATACCAAGTTGCATCAGATTTTCTGTAAAACTGACCTTTATGACCCCGTTTGGTTGCGGGGCTCTGCTGGCTTTTTAAAGCTGCTCTTTTCCAGTAGCAAGGGATGATTTACTCAGTTTTTGGTGGGTTTTTTATTTGCTTGTGTGTGCATATGGGTTTTATTTTTCCTTCTAATGTTTCCCTGTAGAAATCATCTGCAGGACAGATGGCCCGCTAAGCTTCTGGGACTGTCTCCCACAAACACCTGTTTAAGGCAGCTGGGAAATCAAAGAGGAATTCTTTTCTTTTAATGCCCTTAAAGAAAAACAGCACCCAATCGCAATACATCTTGTTTCTTTCTCTTTCCATCCTCCCAGCTTCTTGGGAAATTTTGTGTTGGCCATCCGGGTGCAGGTGAGGGGCTGAGGCTGGGAGACAGCTGCCTGAGCCATCGGGGAGAGTGGAGGGCAGCTTTGGGATGATGGATTGCTGCGGTTGGCTGGGCGGAGAGCCTCTGCGGTGAGGAGGATGATGGAGGGGATGGACTCGTATGTAAGTGATACAGATGGGAGCCGCTGAAGCAGCAGATTGTACCTTGCATCCTCTATATCCACAGCCTCAGCAGCAAGGGATGGGCTACTTGAGAAAGCTGGGTGGCGTGGCCAAGCATGTACTTGGAGGGGTGGGTGCTCGTGTGTGGCGGAAAACACGTGCAGTCTGTCTGCCCCCCGGGACGTGCTGGGAGCTCACTGAGCCATGTGCAGTGGGTCTGCACTGGGGCCAGCTGTCCAGGTGGGCACCTGTGGGGTGTCGTGGGTGCCAGGTGCCTGCCCGAGGGTGTTCGGAGTGTGGCAGACCACCCTGCCAGCTGCGGCGGGGGGCACACCAGCATTTCTTGCAGCTTGTGGAGGGGTTGATGCGTTGCTGCAGGTGGTGGTTACTGGGCTCGAAGGAGTGTGATCGCTGTGTTTAATTATAGCTCCCGTTTGAGAAACCAGTGGAGCAACAGGGTTATTTTGTTCTGAGGAAACCGAGCACTTCTCAGCTTTTGATTGCTATATAACACGTCCTGTGACATGAAAAAGAAACTTTCCTGTGCTCCCTGCAAAAGGGAATTTGAAACTCCTGGGCAATAAAATCCTTGAGCTGGGATATACCTCCCAGGCAGTATGGCTTGGATCCTGATCATGGTGCTTATGGGGTAGGCTGTGCTTATGGCTACAGGGAGCCTGTGAGCAGGAGCTGCTGTGCCCAGAGGCGGCAGGAGAGCAGCATCCAGGAGGGTGCATGGGCTGAGCCTGCCCCAGGGGATGCAGCCCGAAAGCAGGAGGAGGGGAGAGTTCAGGACCTGTGGGAGAGGCTGAGCTGTCTTGGGATGCCCTTTTCTGCCTGCAGTGGTAACAGGGTAACATGAATGAACAGGTTATCCCCTGCTGAGCCGTGATGCTGGCCACATCCATTCCATTAGCAGTTGCTGGAGCTGAGTTAGGCGCAGGGTGTCACCGCCTTGTAGGTGGTGCCTCCAGGGCCAGCTCTGTGCCACTCCCAGGCAGCGTTGGAGGGCATCTGGCTGTGTCTGGCCATGGGGCGTGAGTGTTGGACATGTCTGAGGCGACTCTTCATGCATCACACAGGGCTTGAGTTTTGAGGTTTCCTCTGGTTTGTCTGTAAGACATGATCTGGAGGCACCCAGTGAAGATGCCTGTTGGCCTAGGGATCTTGCTTTTTGTTTTCATTGTGTGTAGGGGCAGGAGATCTACTATCTGCATTGGTAGGTTTTCCCTGGAGAGGACACAGTGTCCCTGTGCCTGTGGGAGTCGCTTAAGGAAGCAGCAGTGCTGTGGAAGAGTTGGGAATGAAACTCTGGCAAGAGATGTTTCCTGCTGGGGTTGCAAAGAGCCTTCTGAACTGAAAGGGCTGGTGTTTGTGTGGGAAGGGACTCCCATGTACCTGGTTTCTTACAGGTGAGAAATCTGAAGTGTCCCGGTAGCTTAGGAGTACAGACTGTGCCAGACTGAGCGGGAGCAGCAGCCACACTATGCTGCCACGCTGGCTGAGTGCTAATTGTTTTGCTGCCTGAGCATCAGGTTATTTTTGACTTGATCAGGTTTCATTCTCTGCAGGTCTCTGAGGCTTCCAGACCTGCAGAAACTGCTTTGGGAGAGTTTCTGTTCTCTAGGGGCGAGAACTTACACCCCTTATCCAGGCATGGGTCACAGTATACTTCTCCCAGGAAAAAAAATGGCAAATTATTCTGTTGTTGTTTTAAGATGTGTTGCTAGCCCAGAGTGTGCAAAACTCTATGCTGCAGCTCGCATGGAAGAAATGCACTGGGAGATGGAGATAGTAATGAGCTGCTGCAGCCAGCTGGTGGCAGAGAGGTCCTAATTGTCTAGAACTATGTTCTGGATAGCAATTTAGGCAGGGAGCTGGTTCAGTCACCATGGGTTTGGGATGTGCAGTTGCAGAAATACATCAAAGCATCATAGAATAGTTGAGGTTGGAAGGGACCTTTAAAGGTCAACCTTTCAAGGTTGCTCAAAGCCTCATCCAGCCTGGCCTTGAACACTCCAGGGATGGGGCATCCATAATTTCTCTGGGCAGCCTGTTCCAGTGCCTCACCACCCTCTCCGTGAAGAAGTTCTTCCTGATATCTAATCTAAACCTCTTCCTGATACCTAAGCTAAACCTCCCCACTTTCAATTTAAACCCGTTGCCCCTTGTCCTGTCACTACAGGCTCTTGTAAAAAGTCCCCCCCAGCTTCCTTGTAGCCCCTTCAGGTACTGGAAGATGCTATAAGGTCTCCCCGGAGCCTTCTCTTCTCCAGGCTGAACAAGCCCAACTCTCTCAGCCCGTCCCCATAGCAGAGGGGCTCCAGCCCTCTGAGCATCTTTGTGGACTTGACTCAACAGGTCCATGTCTTTCTTGTGCTGAGAACTGCAGAGCTGGACACAGTAATCCAGGTGGGGTCTCACCAGAATGGAGTAGAGGGGAGAATGACGTCCTTCAACCTGCTGGCCACGCTTCTTTTGATACAGCCCCGGATACGGTTGGCTTTCTGGGCTACAAGTGCACATTGTTGGAATGTAGCAGTACCTTGGTAGTTACCTGGGACGTGGGAATTCTGCCTCAGGGTGTGCTCCACCATGGGATTCCTGGGGAAACTTTTACTAGGTTGTTTGGATGGGGTGCACAAAGATGTTTTGCGGCTCTCAAGTGTGTTCTTGGACTAGACACAGGGATTTGCCTTATCCCTTGGGATTTAAGTCCTGAAGTGTGTGAGGTTGTTTACTAAGAGATTTTATGCACGTAGAAATGAGCAGACTGAGCCTTCTTATGTGGGGGGAAAAAAGGATTCTTGGATCCCACTCGATTAGGCCACAGCCTAATGTTTGCAAGAGCCAGGGTACTTAAGCATGTCCTTACTCTTCTGGTGTTTCCAAAGTGAGGATATCATCTGTCCTGAAGGCACAGGGCTGTAGTAAGATGCAATTATGAGACACTGAGGTAATTTGTTAATGAGCCTCATGGGCAAGAAGAGATGGCTGGCTGGTTGAAAATTGGATCTGGAAAGTTGTCTTTCTGGCTGATATTGCTCCTGTATGACTGCTCTGACCTGTGCATCCACTGCTTCTCTTTGCCTTGGCCATGTGTTTGAGCCCAGGCTTTCTCACTGCCTCTGTGGCTGAGTAGGTGTGGGGTCCAGAGCAGCTGTTACGGACCTGGCACTGACCTCACCAGCCAAGAGACAGGACCACCAGTGCCTGGAGAAACAGCAGAAGAGCTGGACAAATGTGTTAGGGCTGCCAGGGCCTTGCAAGAGAAGTGCTGTGGGCTGGGTGCCCCTTTCATGTGTGGAGGCCCCTGTGCTGCTGCAGTGCTGGAGACCTCCCCTCCTGGGGGAACTCCAGTATTGCAAAGGGACAGTGCTGCTGTCCCTTCATATGTACTAGCGGTTCTCAACCTGTGGTCCATGAAGAACTCTGCTTCATTTCCTCTTCCTCTGCTTGCAGATTGGAAGTGCCCTCAAGCCCTTGGGGTGAGAGGTAGTGTATTGCACCTCTTTAATTCTAGCAGAACTGCTTTGTAGGGTCAAAGGCTGCACCGTGGATGGCCATGCCACCAAAACAACAGCCAGCTAAGCAACAGGCAGCAGCCTTGTCCCCAGGGACCCCTGTGGAGCCGTGTCCTTGTAGGATTGCACCCATCAGCTGCTCGGCAGCGGCTTGCTGCAGCTGTGGACAGCCGGCTTCGAGTGCCTGTGGGAGCGGGGTCTGGTTCCCCTCTCGCAGCCCCGTGCACCTTCCTCGATGGGTGCACAGCTCTGGCTGCTGCAGCATCATCGCGTGTGCGTTGGAGTCTCCCCTCTCCCGTGCTGCAGAGCTTCTCTTCACTCCAGACGCTTGGGGGGAAGCGGAGATGCTGGGGGAAGAGCTGTGGAGGTGGGGAGAGATTGAGCTATCCTTAGCGTGGCACCAGTCAGGTTTCTTTGCACCACGAAGCAGTAGCTATTGAAAATGAGTGCAGTATGCTAGCAGCTAAGCAAGGGAACAGGTACTGCATGGAGCCTGCAAAGAAAAAGGATTTTGGAGGAAAAAAGCCTTCTTTCAACTGCACGTAGGCACTGCCCATCACCGAGCTGTGTCAGGAAGCAGGAATTGCCTGTTTATGGTGATTGATCTGCGCAGCCCTTGGGATGCTCAGAAAACGGATTAAGGAGAAAAGAATCGCGGGAGAAGGAGGAGGTGGAGGCTTCCTTTTGAAAATGCACGGGCTAATAGAAAACATCCTCTAAATTGTCAGTGTGTCAGGATACATTAATGTAAGTATAACATTTTCAAATCCTTGGCATCTTCTATCTGAATGTCATTGAATTAGCACTAATGCATTTGTTAGCTCATTATTCGTTAATTTTCAGTATTGGCTAGACTGGCTCTTTCTCTGGAAGATGGGGATAATGAGATGTGGGACTGGCTGCAGGGCCGTGCTATGGGAGTGTGGTTTTATGTACCAGAATGGCCTTCAGTGATTGTTTTATTAGCACTTGTATCTGGCCTGCATTGTCCCGGCTCTTGGCCAGTGGTTTACCACGAGTTGGTGGAAATTCTTAATGGGAGAGCAGTGCTAATGATGATGTGGATAAATTTCCACCAATTCCTGTCTTGAAAGCGACTGGTGAGACAACTGATGAAGGCAGATTTTGATCTTTTGGCCTGTGGTCAGAGTTGCAAGACTGCCTCTGTAATCGCAGAGCTGTTCATCGCCGTCTTCGTGCCCCGCTTCAACCCCGTCACCTTCAGGAGAGATTCTCTAGATATGATGATGTCTTTTCCCTGCCCTGCACCGCTTCTGTTCTCTTTTCTTTTTTTTTTTTTTCCTTCCTCTGTCCCATCTTCCCTTCCTCCGCCAGTTCTGACCATGAAGAGGACAGAGCAGGAGGCGCGGGCAGCAGGCTTTCCCTGACAAGAAACCAAGAGGGATCCAGAGGTGCCAGGCTGCTGTGGCCAGCACACTCGGCACCCCAAGTCCTATCAAGATCAGCAAGACTCACGTCTCTCATCCTTGAGGAGGGCTTTGGTGACCCAGGGCCAGGAGGATGCTGATGCTCAGTTCCTCTGCCAGACTCTTCCCTCAGCTAGGAAGTCTTTGTGGAAGGACTTTGCTTTGCTCTCCACCAAAGCATGCAGGGGAGGGAGGGTGGCCATACAGGTACCCAGTGCCCTTTCAGGTGTGTGAGTGTCCTACTGACAGCGTGACAAACCTTGGGCACCATGCATCAGCCCATCACTTAGGGCTGTCCTCCCCGTGTCCCAGGAGCTGCGTTGGGCCAGACGAGGGATGTGGCATGGTCTCAGAGTGGTTCTGAGGCTTTGCATCAGAGAGGAGAGGGGTGTTGCTTCAGAACTGAGCTGGATAGCTTTGATCAGAAAATGCCAGGCTTGAAGTACCACAGCACCAGGTCTTCTCCCGTTTCAGCAGCAGTGCCGTTCTGGTGGGAAGCAACTCGGCATCTAGCCTGGTGGGTCGGGGTCCACAGAAACTGTAGTAAAAAATTAAAAAGAGGTCAGGCTTTTCTGTTTGACACATCGCTCTGGCTTTGGGGTGGATTTTGTGTGCAGGTTGTCTAGGTTTGAGTACCCACAAGTTATCATGACAATTTGGGTCAGCAAACTCCAGGCACTTTTCTACCAGCAGATACCTTTTGAGCTTCTTGCCTTGTGCTGGAGTGTGTAGGCATGAGTATACAGCTCCCACCTCCCCCCTGAGCGGTTGTTTTTTGCTGTCTCACTTCTGAAATATTGCTAGAACCTAGCTGCTTCATCTGGCTCTGTGCTGCCTTTCCAGGAACCTGGGCTTAGTTAGTCGGTGGAATAAGAGCAAAGAACTGCAACTAAACACAGCCCCCTACAATCCAAAAAAAGCACCTGCAAAGGCCTGAATAGCTGAACTGGCTCACTGGAAAGAATTTTGCCTGTGGTCTGCTCAAAGGGTCTTACTAAACCCTTGATCGTGGGGTACAGTCTTTGTACCATCCTGATGAAACCTCTCAGCTTTTCCTGACAGGAAGAGTTATGCTGGGCACGTGCAGACAGAGCCGTCCGCTCTTCTCTGGACACCCACAGGGAAGGGTTTTCCTGCAAGAGGGAAATCCCTCACAGGGCAGCAGGAGGACGCTTGCCTGCCTGATGCCGAAAATAACCAGCACCTCGTTTCATTATTCTTCAAAGACTCGTGAAGTTTTTAGACACAAGCATAAAGTCTTTCCTCCTGGGTCTGCTGTTGGAAAGCTCGGCTGGAGCGCAGGAATACTGGTGCTTGAGCCTCTGGGGATTCGTCTCGGGGTATGGTGAACTGGCAAAGGGAAAAACGTGTTTGTTTTCAGCTGAGCCAAGAAGAAATTAAGACAAATTGGAGGAAAAGGCTTTCTGAACTGAGGGTTTCCAGGGTTTTATGACTGCAGGATGATAGAGAGTGGTTTCATGGGACTCTTGACATCTCTGCCTTTATACCACCATGCCAAGGCAGAGGTTGTCTCTTCCACCGTAGCTTATGTCAGTTATCTTTGTCTTGTTCTTATCCCAGATAGTATTTGTAGTTTCCAGCTGCCATCATCTTCTGTTTCCCAGAAAGCAGCATATCCTCAAGGAAAGCCTTGCCTCTGGCTTCTTGTTCAGGGGCTGGTGCGTTCTGGCACAGCATAGGGGCTGCAGCATCAGGGGTGGGAGAACACAAATAAATACCTGGGACTCGTGTGGTGGCTGGCCTGAAAGGGCAGCTGAAGGGTGTGATGTATGGCACAGGGAAAGACAAAAGGCAAAGCATCGCTTAAATGCTTCCCAGACTAGGGGAATTAATGTCATTAATTCCCTGGATCTGGGAAACAGCAAAGAGGTACCCTTGGGCATTGCCTTATGCTGGGATAGACCAGACTATGGTTTGTAGGTCAAAAGTGTGTACAGCCAAATGCCCATGCTAAAGCCACACTGCTCTGATTTCCCTCTCACCCTCAGCAGATCCAGGGAACGTCAGGATCACCCTGAGATGAGCCGCCCATAGCCGGAGCTGGCCCTGCTGCAGGGCTCCCTGCCCCAGGACCATGCAGAGCTGTCTGCCAGCCTAACAGGAAGATTTTGTGGCGGTGGTCGTATTTTTGGTTTTTTTCCCCGAACTTCGTGAAATTCCATGTGAGGGCGGCGCGGCTTCCCGGCCCGCCCTGAGCCGCCTC
>NW_010232116.1:481-2838 GCF_000690775.1 Eurypyga helias | reverse complement strand
GGCAGCAGGGCACAGCAGCCCAACTCGCTCAGCCAAGACTTTTGGTTGAAGAGCCTTGGGAACCCAAGGCAAGAGGGGAGAGCTCTGCAGCAGGCCACGGAGCAGATGTTTGGGATGGGGAAACTCCAATCACTCCAATTCCTGCTCCGGGAAGCTGATTAGCAAACACCATGAGGAAGCAGCGCGACACGCTCGCCCTCCGTGGCACGCCGCCCCGCTCCCGAGCCCACAGGTCAGCCACAAGCCCAACGAGTTTTGCCAAACTCCGCTCTCAAATGCTGGATTTCAGGAAGAAAAAGGAACGCGAGGGCTCCTCCAGCCAGGCCCGGCAACGCAGGGCCTGACGCCCAAGGGCTGCCACTCCCGCAGCAGTCAACACCCACACATCTCGTCGAGTGCTACTTGGCAGCGAGAGCTCTAGGGAAGCTCAGCCGGCCGGGGGAGACGGATCCAGAGCACGTCTGCCCACACTGGGGGAGACACTCGCCATTGTGTGGTCCAGCCACAGCCAAATTTGTACAGCCCGACGTCAAATCTATTACTGGTTTTCACTCTGGCCTAAAGCTCCAGGTGCTCCGGCCAAGACGCAGCCAACCCGGCTGTTGTATTCCCCAAATTCTGCCTGACCGTGCTCGGAGTGGGAATACTGGGCTCCGCATCCTCTCCGGCAGCGGCCAAGGTGGATCCACGGGAACTGCTTCACACAAGTCGCTCCCTCCTCTGCCCGGCCAATGTGCAGTGGCCTCAATGCTTTCAGAAGTTTCTTCCCAAACTATGAAGTATCCGAGAACCAGGAATAACCCCAATTTCCAGGTCGAATTGATTTGTTTTAATAAGAAACAAGCCATTCCGGCTTCACCCTTTCTGTTTTCGTGAAGCAATGCACTTTTCCGAAACCACTCTACACTTATTAAGCTCTGTACTTGCCTTCAAAGGAGTTTTAACGTAAATATTGACATCGTAGGGGTTTTTTTCCCCCTTTCCTATTGATTTTGCTAGGCAGAACTTCCTGTGCGTGAAAGCAGCTGAGAAAGGCTGAACGTGCCTCCCTCTCTGAGCCTGGATACCCGCCTAGGACCAGGGCTCTCAGCAAACACCCTCCAAGTCCCCCAGAGCAACAACTCATTGGAAAGGGGACAATCATTCCCGACAGAGCCGGGTTTGGTTCTTTGAAAGAAAGGGAAGGAGAACCAGGGCAGAGGAAAGCGCGCTGGGCACGACGCGGCAGCCGGGCACGGACACACAGTGACTCACTCTCAGCTGTGAGAACCGCGGCGGCTTTGCCGGTGGCTCCTCGTACGGTCTGTCGGCCAGGGAGGCGATGATCCGCTTCCGATGGCCCAGCAGATTCACTTTCAGCACCTGCAGGGACAGACCATAGTCACACTGGGCTTCCCAAGCAAAGCTTCCCCTCTTCCAGCAGCACCCTCCATCACAGCCCCGGGGGCACCGTGGGCAGGACCTCACCGCCACGGCAAGAGAAAGGCGACACTCACGTTTACAATTTCGAGCTCCCAGAGGTTTTTCACAGTGTCAATAGAGCTGTAGCCACTCGAGAGGAAGGACTGGATGTAATCCTGCAGCCCCAAAGAGTCGAGCCATGCGGGAACCGAAGGCTGGCTGTTCCCATCACAGCCCAGGGGTTTTAACTGCAACAAGGATAAAAAAGGGGTTAAAAGACACCAGGAGCTGGGATCCAAGGGCACACAGCATCACTAAATTCAGTTTCAAGGCTGTCATCATCTCCACTAGCAGCTTTAAAGTAAAAAAACCCTGTATAAACAGGGAGTGAATGCACTCGGGATCAAGACCGGCAGGAAGGACAGCCACCCCCTCCCCAGCATGAGGCATCCCATCCACGTAGCTTGGCAGACCAATATACTCCTCCTCCTCCTCCTGGCTATTCCCAAAACCCTTCCCACAGCCCCTGTGATCCCTCTCTGGGTCACAGGGACGTGGCTGGGGTCACAGGGCCTGGCTTTCGTTTCCTCTGCACCCCCAGCCGCGCTGGGCAATGCCCCGTCCCTGCTTCACGCAAGGCGCGTCGGTGCTGACCTTTGGGAGGGAGCGAGCGGCCTGGAGGAGCTTCCGACGGTGCTGTGGGTCACCGATCCCGATGTCCCGAAGGTCCTGGTCTTCCATGACATTACAGCCCTGCGGGGAGAGGAAGGAGCGACATGGGAGCGGAGGGTGCGGGAGCGGAGATCATGCACGTTACAGCAGCATTCCAACCTCGTTTCCCAGCACATCCCTGCAGTGGGAGGAGGAGGATGAAGGCTCCCAGGGATGGCAGCTCTGCCCCACGGGCTGACCTTGGGCATCAGGAGGGCTGAGAGGCGAGGGGCTGCGGCTCACGC
>NW_010232116.1:0-451 GCF_000690775.1 Eurypyga helias | reverse complement strand
CCCCTGCCGCAGCCTCTCCCAGGATTCAGGCCATCGCTTGCATCCTCCTTCCCCTCCCGCCGCCCAGATGCCCGATCCCTGCGCAACCCCAGCCCCGCTCCACACACGGTGCCTGAGAAGGGGCACTCGGCTCCGCTCAGCCTCCCTCCACGGCCCCAGAGAAATCGGGATTTCTTTCCATGAGGGCAGGCAGCCCGGCAAAGGTCAGATTCCCTCTCCGTCCCCCAGGCAGGGAGGCAGCCCACGCCGCTCCGACAGGGATGCTCCGGTCGCCGCTCTGTCAAAGCCCGCTTTCTGCCCCCCCGTTCCCCCGCAGAGCCAAAGCAGACGCATGCAGGATGCACTGACCTTGCTCCCCTCAGCCTCCATCACAACCTGCTGCCCTGCCCCTCGTACCCAGGGGAGCTCAGCGGGAAGCCCGGGCACGTCCGCCCATGGCTGGAAGAGCCAC
>NW_010232115.1:625-848 GCF_000690775.1 Eurypyga helias | reverse complement strand
GCTCCATGATCTTGCTGGGCAGAGGCGTAACACTGATTGGCCAGTACTTCCGTGGATCTTCCTTTTTTCAATTCTAAAGATGGGGGCTTTGCTTACCCTTTTGTACTCTGTGAGAATTTCACCAGAAAGCCCATCTTCTTCCATCCCCCTGCCATGGGCAGCGACACCTTCCACTAGACCAGGTTGCTCAAAGCCTCATCCAGCCTGGCCTTGAACACTTCCA
>NW_010232115.1:0-303 GCF_000690775.1 Eurypyga helias | reverse complement strand
CCGCAGGTGGATGATGGTGATGGCCATGACTAAAGCCTGGCAGAGGTTTTCCACTGAGCATGAGGAAAGTGCCTCCTTGCGAGGTGCTGAAGAGAAGAGAGATGCTGGAATCTGCAGAGCATGTTAGGAGAAGGGCTTGGAGTGGGTGTGGAATGGAGGAAGGTTACCCTCACCCAAAAGTTTGGTTGCTGCAGATGCGAGACAGTGGCAATGCTTTTTGGAACAGATGTTTATTTTCTATCAAATAAGTAGATAAATACATAGATAAAACCCATTACTGAAATAAACAGAGCAAGTTGTATA
>NW_010232114.1:0-258 GCF_000690775.1 Eurypyga helias | reverse complement strand
TGCGCAGGGTCCGAATTGCTTCATGAGCCCTGGCCCATGCCACGACTGGAGCAAAGCCTCTCGCTCCTGGATCCTGGTGCAGGATGCGGAGCATCTGCCCACGCACCCCAGGGAGCTGTGGGAGCTTCAGGGCACCGGTCCCGGAGGGATGCGTGCCGGCCTGGCAGCCAAAGCAGCCCTGCTCCAGGGACACATCAGCTCTGGTGGGAAGCAGACGGCGTTTTCCCGGATGCCGGGGGGCAGATGCCGCTTTGCCCT
>NW_010232113.1:413-630 GCF_000690775.1 Eurypyga helias | reverse complement strand
AGCATGGAGACACCGCTCAGCCTTCTCCTTCCCGGCCAAACAGCCCGAAGTGAACTCACGGGCTGCCCTGCCCGCGCCGAGCAGCCCCAACACACGCCCCAGCCCTCGCCCTCCGGTCCCAGCTCCACTTTAGGACACGCACAGCACATTAAAAACGCCAAAACTCCACGCACACACGCGCGCGCGCGCAAAAATTCACCGATAATTCTGCAAATGC
>NW_010232113.1:0-335 GCF_000690775.1 Eurypyga helias | reverse complement strand
GGCTTCTCCCTCCCCCCGCTCACCTTCTTTTTGGTTTTTTTTTTTTTTGTACTTACCTTTCTTTTGGGCATAGTTGCACCTTAATAGTTGATTGCAAAATATATAGATACGGATATATATAAAAAATAAATGTAACCACCAAAAAACTGTTTCAACCGTTCTGCAAAATTGAAAAAAAAAAAAAAAGCAAGCTGTGTAAGGGACCAAGAGTTAATTGCAGCAGAAACTGAACAAAAAAAAATCCCCCCCTCTTTATTGCAAACAGTAAAATACACCAACACGCAACCAAACTGCATGAATGGGGAGCGCGAGATGGGCCCAGCCGCCGAGTGACG
>NW_010232112.1:3030-3426 GCF_000690775.1 Eurypyga helias | reverse complement strand
TCCCCAGCCCAACACGGGTGTCGTCCTGCCTGCAGCAGCTCTGTGCTGGTGCTCTGGCTTTGCTCCGAGACACGAATGCTATGAATGGGTGGGCTTGGGTGGGCAGGGAGGCTGGCTTGGAAAACGCCTTAGCCAGGGGAGGTGTCAGGTGGGCGTGCTTCAGTGCTGCCTGGTGGTGCTGCAGAGATGTCAGGGCATGTGCGGTTCTAACTGGAAAAAGCTCAGAGCTCTTCCTAGGAGGAGGAGCTAAACACAGAATCCCAGAGCGGTTTGGGTTGGAAGAGACCTTAAAGCCCATCCCACCACCACCACGGGCAGGGACCCCTTCCATAGCCCAGGGTGCTCCCAGCCTCATCCAGCCTGGCCTTGGACACTCCCAGGGATGGGGCATCCCCA
>NW_010232112.1:0-2791 GCF_000690775.1 Eurypyga helias | reverse complement strand
AGGGGCCCCACCCCTCGGAGCATCTCCAGGGCCTCCTCTGGACTCGCTCCAACAGCTCCGTGTCCTGCTGCTGTTGGGGTCCCCGAGCTGGAGCAGAACTGCAGGGGGGTCTCCCCAGAGCGGAGAAGAGGGGGAGAATCCCCTCCCTCGCCCCCCCTGCCCACGCTGCTCTGGATCCAGCCCAGGATCCGGTTGGCTTCCCGGGCTCCAGCGCACACAGCCGGCTCAGGGCCAGCTTCCCGCCCCCAGCACACATCATCGAAAGCGTCCTCTCTCTGCAGCTAGAGCTGAAATGAATCTGCCTGACAAATCTCTTTGCAGCGATGTCCTTGCCCTGCCCATCTTCAAGCAGGAAGAATCGAGTTTGCCTCCTGAAAATGAGAACAAAATCCTGCCTTTCCAGTACGTGCTGTGTGCTGCCACTTCCCCGGCCGTCAAGCTCCACGATGAAACGCTCACCTATCTCAACCAAGGTGAGAGCAGCCCCTCCGTGGGCCCCCTGACAAATCAACTTCTGCCTCTGGAAACTTCCCCTTGGGAACAGGAAACTCCTCGACAGTAAAGCCCAGATCCTTGCTGCCAGCCTTCTGCTGCCTGTGGGATTGAACCCCACCGCAGCTGCGGGATGCGCGGTGCTTAACCGGAGTGTCCCTGCGGGTGTTCCGCAGGGTCGAGCCTTCGGGTGGAACTGGGAGATGGGGACGAGCAGCCCAAGTCCAGTGAGGCTTGTGGAGTTGATTTCTTCCCCGGTCTTGATCTTGGGTTAATAAGTGCAATTCCTGGAAAGTGATGCTGCAGGAAGGGGGAGGGTTATCCATCCCTGGAGAGGGGCATTGGAGCTGTGGCTGGAACGGCTCCTGCTCCTGTGCTTCCCCACGACAACGTAGAATCATAGAATCATGGAATGGTTTGGGTTGGAAGGGACCTTAAAGATCATCTAGTTCCAACCCCCATGCCGTGGGCAGGGACACCTTCCACTAGACCAGGTTGCTCAAAGCCACATCCAGCCTGGCCTTGAAGACATCCAGGGATGGGGCATCCACAACATCTCTGGGCAGCCTGTTCCAGTGCCTCACCACCCTCTCTGGGAAGAATTTCTTCCTGATATCTAATCTAAACCTCCCTGGTTTCAATTTGTACCCGTTACCCCTTGTCCTGTCACTACAGGCTCTTGTAAAAAGTCCTCTCCCAGCACCCTTGTAGCCCCTTCAGATACTGGAAAGCGGCAATGAGGTCTCCTCAGAGCCTCCTCTTCTCCAGGCTGAACAAGCACAACTCCCCCAGCCTGTCCCCATGGCAGAGGGGCTCCAGCCCTCTGATCATCTTTGTGGCCTCCTCTGGACTCGCTCCAAGTGGTCAATATCCTTCTGATGTTGAGGGCTCCACAGCTGGACGCAGCACTCCAGGGGGGGTCTTCAGAGCAGAGTCCAGGGGCAGAATCACCTCCCTCGACCTGCTGGCAGGATCAAGGGGCGTGTGTGGTGTGGCGGCAGCGAAGGTCTGTGCCCGAGTAATGGCAGGGTGCCCTTCTCTTCCTGCCCACAGGGCAATCCTATGAGATCCGGATGCTGGACAACAGGAAGATCGGGGAGCTGCCAGAGATAAATGGGAAGCTGGTAAAGGTGAGCGAAGACCACGGGTCTGTGTGTCCGTCTGGGCCGTCCCGTGCTGTGGGGAGCAGTGAGCGAGGTTGTTCTGCCTGCCTGCAGCAGCCCCCAGGACGGCCTGCTGGGGGGGAGCTGGAGTTTCCCTTTCCCCTTCCCCCCCGTTGGGACCAGCCTGGCTGGTGGTGCCCGAGCGGTCCAGGGGAGTCTGGGCTTGAGCCAAGAGGCCATTCCCAAAGGTTTATTGTTTATAAGGAGAAGCTGCTTCCCGAGAACACCCTTCCTGATGTGAGCACCACAGACATTTCCAAGGGGGGGTGCAGCTCTGTTGCCTGACCCGTGTCTGTTCCTGCCCTCCCAACGTGTTTTTCTACCTAAATTAATGGGTGAGGGGTAGGCCCTTCGTGCTTCTGTCCCAGGGCTCCGCAGGGGCTGTTTTATTGCTTTGGCACCCTCACAAAGCCTTTGGCCCCTCTGTGACTGGGAAAGGCCTTGCAGCCTGGAGCCTGTCAGATTTTGGAGGCAGGTCTGCTGTTTCTCTGCTCCAGAGCATTTTCCGGGTGGTGTTCCATGACCGGCGGCTGCAGTACACGGAGCACCAGCAGCTGGAGGGCTGGCGGTGGAACAGGCCTGGGGACAGGATCCTGGACATAGGTGAGTCCTCAGCATTGACCTGGCCGGGCGGGAGGTGTGGGGGCCTGAAGTGCCACCAGCCGGGCTCCCGGTCCCTTGGCTGTCCCGGTTCTGCCGTGTGTTACCTGGGAATCTCCTCCTGCAAGCAGTAGCGTGTTCCCCACATGTGCCCCTGCAGATATCCCCATGTCCGTGGGCATCATCGACCCCAGAGCAAACCCGACCCAGCTCAACACGGTGGAGTTCCTGTGGGATCCTTCCAAGAGGACCTCGGTGTTTATCCAGGTAACGGAGAGGGGGGAAGCTCCTGTTCTGGGACCCAGGGGAGAACGAGATGCTCTTTTTGGCTCAGAGCTCTGAAATAGCAGCCAGTGCTACAGAGGTAGAAGGATGTCAGCTCACACCCCCTTCACCCCCCCCGCCCCCCGCCTCGAGCAGTGCGAGGGTGCGGCAGCTCGCACGCTGGCAGGGCACAGGCAGTGACCCCCAGTAAGTTGTTTCACACGTTTTTGTGTTGGTTTAGAGTCCCAGAATGGTTTAGGTGGGAAAAGACC
>NW_010232111.1:2381-2853 GCF_000690775.1 Eurypyga helias | reverse complement strand
GACTGTATATGGCAGTTCAGATGTGGTGGGCCCTCTCTGAGAGCTGGCATTATGCTGTGTCCATCCTTGAACTAATCTACTGAAGTGAAGGGAATGTTTTTATGCAGATTGGGGTTCTGACTGTGCCGGTTTCGGCTACGGACAGAGGAGAACATCATGTTGCACCCAGGGACTTTGCATTTGTGCATCTCTCGCAAGTGCACTGTTTTATAGTGCACTCTGAGGGTTCCCTTGTTGCTGTACATTTTGTGGCAAATGTTACACATTATCCCACCGTTGCTCACCGAAACACTGTTGAACATGAGGGATCCTGGGACATCGGTGCCCATACCTACAGCTAAGGCAGGGGCATCTGCTTTGTGGGCAGACTCCCCGCTGTCACTTGCCCCATCGACGTCATCCAGGAGAATGCCCTCATCGCTTCCTGCATCAGATTCTCTTGAGGAATGGATACTGCTGCTGGACTGGATGC
>NW_010232111.1:1743-2330 GCF_000690775.1 Eurypyga helias | reverse complement strand
CCCATTCATATGGGAATCCTCAGTACCAGCAGGTGAGGAAGTGTCTTCCCTTATGTCGAGCCCCATCTGATGCTGAGCGCCATATATCTTCACCAAAAATTCATCACGGAGGTCCTTACTAAGAGAAGGCTGTGAGGTGTCCAGGCCCATGTCATCCAGTTCTTTGGTCAACAGTTTACGGTGCAGGTTTATGTTAGCACTGTGTCTGGGAAAGGAAAAGGGAAGGGAGAAAAGGAAAAATGTACAGTATTTTTTATTAAACATACAGTTATGAAGCACCAAATCCAAATTCTGATTTATCAATAATTTATCATAAAAATATCCCCTATCGATGTTTCTTGGAAAATTTAGCCTTGCTATAAGTGAACAGCTTGCAACATAAAACCAAAACAAAACAAGCAAATTAAACCCTCCATGTATTGTTTTTCTTTTCAGCTACTGCTTCTCAACATTAGTCCCCAGCAGCAGCTACAGCCCTCTTATTTGATATTTACAAAATAATAAATTGCACTAGCAGAAAATGCAAAATGCTCTTCTTGGTTCCTGAATCCCTGCTGGCCTTCCTAAAAGCCTTGCTTCAAGAAAAA
>NW_010232111.1:0-1644 GCF_000690775.1 Eurypyga helias | reverse complement strand
TAAATATATATATATGTACTCACATAAGTGCGTAAGTAAAATATAGGAGGAGAAAAAAATAAAGGCAACTGAATGATGCATAGTCAGAGGTCCTGATTCTGATAATTTACTTCTGGCATAAAGGGACTCAGAATCAGGCCAAACCAAGATGGAGAAGACTTGAAGGGTTTAGGAGAACAAGTCTCTGAAAACTACATGTAAGTTTCTGAAAATCTTAGCCAAAGTCACTGGTTCCATCCTTCTGGAAGGGCACTGATGCTCCTCTCCATACTCTTCCCAGTACTGTGTCTGATGCAGTCCTGACTAACGCAAGCAGTCTAATTTCCAGTAAAAAATAAAACGAAACCACCCAACAAAAAACCAAATTCTGCTAATGGCAATGAGAATTTTGCCACAAATCAATCAAAACACTTAAGCATGGCCTTTGTTTTAGCTATGTGCTGAAGTCACTGTGGGTGGTCAAGAGATATTGGAAAAGCTGTCACTAACATCAGTGGACCATGTCCCAAGAGCCACAAGTTAAAATATTCTCAAGTGTTTTACAGGATCTGGGCCTTTGTTCTCAATAAATAAAGCTCTACATTTGCAAACAGTGTAAGCCTTTGGGTTAGTACGGTGTAAAACAGCCTGTTATTTTAAATACTGCATTCTACTCTCCACTTTTGACATTGGCTTTATTCATCCATTGCAGTAGAACCTCACTGATTTGCAGTAGTGTCAGGAAACCCTCTTTGAAAAACTGCATTTTCTGAATTAACAATGCAACCAACAAACATGACAGACATCAAAGACCTCTGACCACAGAACATGCTTGTTTTGTCAAAGTGCTTGATAATAAGAAATTGGTATAAAGTTTTCAGTATTAGAAAACTTCAGGGTTCAGTATTCAGAATGTGCACCATTGCTGAAGAAACAACAAATATTTATTCAGTTTCTTTGGAGGGTGACGGGACTTTCAAGTCAGTAAAAAAAGAATTAGCGAAGTTCTACTGCGTAACATTCTTTGCAAGCTAAGGACCCAAACCCGCAATTTACAACATGCAGACTCACCAGTCTGTCTGCCCATTATAAATTGCAGATCAGAGCCCAAATGTAGGAAGGAAAAGAAAGAAGGGGAAAGGGAGAGGAGAGAGAGAGAGAGAGAGAGAGTTTTAACATAGGAATACTTTAATTTGCAAAAAAGCACTAGGCATAAATCGGCATGGGAAGACATAAAAACGATCAAATATTTTACAGACATTCAGGTCCTACAGTAACAAAAAAGGGAGAAGGGGAACAATAGCTATGAGCAGTATTTCTTTATTGGAAGCTTTTGTTTTAAGAAACCCTTTGAAACATACCTCTCAACCAGCTGAAGTCCCAAACATGGTACAGCAATACAATGCAGATAAATAAGGAAAATGCAAATGTAGGGAGATTAAATTGATGTGGAGTTAATTTCTGTAATTTTCTATCACTTACTTTGCGATTCTTCTATCTGTTGCACATAACGTATGAGAATAAATAAACAGCAGTAGAAGCGATCTGTCCCACTCAGCTGCAAATCCAGGTAACTGTTCTCTGACATAAAACTGATACTGAACTGCAGTTTAATTGAATCGTGTCTGCTTGGGATGCAATTATTCCAGTAAGGGTGGGTGGGGG
>NW_010232110.1:0-10013 GCF_000690775.1 Eurypyga helias | reverse complement strand
CGCCACACAGCTTGGTGTCCTTGGCGCAGCTTTGAAGTATTCTGAGACCTCCTGGATACCTGAGATCAGCACCTCTCTCTCCACTCCCCCTTTCTCAGGAAGCTGTAGGGAGCAGTGAGGTCTGTCTGAGCCTCCTTTTCTCCAAACCAGGCAAGTGCAGAGTCTTCAGCAGCTCCTCATAGGACATGCCGTATAGCCCTTTCACTAGTTTTGTTTCCCTCCTCTTGATGCAGGAATCTTCATATCCTTCTTAAATTGTGGGCCCCAGAATTGCACACTGTACCTCACCTTAGATCCTAAATGTACTTGTGTAGTCTCAGAAAAGTTTATTGACACACGTGAAGGAGAACGCTATTGTAGTTAATTTGCTTCTAGACCTCCTGCATGGATTTAGCTAACTCCAGCGTACCTGCTTTTTGGGCTTTCCTCAAGTGTCCTGTTCCTTGCTACGTGCTGGTGTAAGATGCATGTATGCTCTAGGTTCACCTGACCTCTGGTTAGACACTCTGCTTAGAGTCAGTTAAAAACTGACAGTCTCTCCAGCGTCAGTGTAGAAAGGCAGTTTTGTAGAGTGTAATTAATCCTACCTAAAATTTGAAATATCTTCTAAATGTACTCCCCTCTTTTTTATCTCTTGGAGACATTCCCTGTAGTGTTATTTTTTTAAAAAATCTCTATAGGTCTTGTGGCTTCCAGTGTATACATGCTGTCTATTAGTTAAGATACTTTATATTAAAAACTGTCAGAGAATGGAAAGCAATTTCATAGGGTTCCCAAATTAATGACAGTCTGCTTGCACATTGGTTGCTTTCTGTTGGCATCTGGGTCCTAGTACAGCCTGCCATTCTTAATCATATTTTAATTTTCAAATAAATTGCTTTCATTATCCTTTCATTTACAATACCATGTGTACATTACTGCTCATTAATGTTTGTCATCTACTTTGCTGAGACTGGGTTTTTAAATAGCCATGGTTGCAATGCAGTAATTAAAGATGATCCATGTTGGTTTTGTAGAAATTATTCTGAAGCCTTCTTACAGAAGAAAAAAAAAAAAAGGAAACCCAAACTCAGTGTGCTGTTGAAATCCATTCCTTAAATATATGGAAGCAGCTTAGCATAAGTGCTTTGCCTGTAGGTAAAAAGGGGGCACTTCTTAATGGTTCTACTAGAATGATGCCTAATGATGGATCTGTATGAAAAGCGTTTCTCTGTAATTACAGTCAGGCCTGTTGTTTCTGAATATAAGTTTTTATCCTCAACATAAAGTTAGAATTTTTTTTAATATATATTTCTTCGTGAAATTTTTATTCCAATATCTGTTTAGCATTCTTATTTCTATTTAGCCATTTCCTTCTCCCTTTTTTTCTACTCCAGATACCAAAACCATGAAGGAACTGAAACAACATGACAGGAATTTAAAAGTACAGTTTTGGAATGGATTCCGCATGGGCCAGGAGTCAAAACTGTAGCAGTAACCTCTGCCCTGATTTTGGCCTAGTTGTCTTCCCTAAGCTGTACACCATAATTTGGAAATGCTTTCTGTGTCTTCACTCGCAGTTAGTGTTTGCTTATGTCACAGCCTGTATGACTGATTTTACCCACACACAGAATTGTGGATCTTCATACCTGTGCCTGTCTGATATTTTTATTCCTTTGCTCCTTAAGTGTATACGCTCAGCTTTGAAAATCTAGCCCTCAGGGATCCTGATGTGAATGTTCGAATGTAATGTCGCTGCTGATATGGCACAGTAGTAAAGTAACAATTATACATTATTCAAAGAGAAATTTAAATGGATTTTTGAGATATGATGCTTTTTACAAACTGCCAGAAAATTGTTTTTCTTGAACTAATGTTTTGAGAAGCCACTTCAGCTGATGGACACTTCAGCAGTTGGTGTACTCTTCTTGATGGGACTTAAAACTTCAGTTGTGAAATCACTTGCAGTGCTTCTACGCTGCATTGTTTGGTCATAGCTGAAGAGGACTCATTTGTATCAGGCTGCATTTGCTTCTGAGATGAATAGATGAAATACATTCTGCCTCTTTCAGTCTATGCCATCTATGCTTTTAACAAACCTTGTCACCTCTCTGTGACTGAGATATTAACACTCTCTCCCTAGCTCAGAGCAAAAAGCAAGTCTTAAGAACCAAGATTACTGATATTCTTATTTTTGTTCTACAGTTTATATATCTTCATGGAAGTGTAGTGAAGGGAATATACTTCAAAATATGAAAGAAGGGAATATATTTGGAAATATGATTTTTATGATGTTATCACACTAGTTGAAATAATGTTCTGTAAGTTATTCAGATAGTAATAACTTCAAGTAGATTTCCTGAATGATCAACCAATAGATTCAAATTAGTAATAACTTTATAAATTTACTTATCTGAGTGATAGAGAGGTGTTGAGTTTTCTTCTATTTGAACCTTCTCTTACTTTATTATTGTACTCAAGCAAGTTGAAATAGGTGTAACATCTCCTCTTAGTGTTCATCAGCTGAAAAGCCAAGGTGGGTGAAAACTGATAGTAACACGTTACCTAGGCTTGAATCACAAGTTTTTGTTTTAGTAATCCATTCTTCAAGACCTTGTGACTTTATTCATATCACAGCAAGGCTTTAAAATTTCCTGAAGGGCATGATAAGATCCTTGCAGCATTTTGAAACTGGTTTTAATTTTTTCAGGTTTTTCTAAAATTTTGAAAAGAGAGCCATGGAACACTGAGGCTGCAGTAGAGACAATTGCTTAAGCAAATAGTTATATTTAAGCATGGAAATATTCCCAGTGGTATCTGGGAGACTTGCAACGAATTTAAGTTTAGGCATGTGCTTAACAGTAACAGTGCATTGGAGTTAGTGCAGAAAGAGGCTGGGTGACACAACAGATGTACTTGCAACCTCAGATGCTTGTGTATATTTGCCTGAAATCCAAACCTGAACTTTGTGTGAAAGGCAGAGAATTCCATGAGTGTAGAATTTGTTGCAGGATATTCCTTCCATTTTCTAGGTATAAGTAAATATATCAAAGACAAAATTTTGAGGGGTTATAGCTCTCTGTCTATGGTGACTATGGGGTGGTTGGTCATTCTTTGGGGTGAAACAAAGGTAAACAAATTCATTTTCTAAGTTGCATGGTATATCGTTAGGTTCTCTGCGACAGTCAATGTGTAAGCATATTCTTTTACCCACCACAGGAAAAAGTGGTAAATAATGACACAGCCCTGAATATGCTGATTGTAACAGTGACAGTTACAATTTCTCACAATTCTGGATGGCCTCAGGTTTAAATTTTTGTAACCGGATACTCAGAAAAGGTGGTTATACTGAAAAAATCAGAAGAGATGCAATGAAGCTTTGCTATTCCTGTTCCAGTACACGAAGAGTATCAATATTTGAACAGAAAATCAGAATCTGTGCAGAGATGAAGACAGGAGAGAGGAGTAGTAATGCTGTTAAAGAAATGTAATGTTGTCGGTTTTGCATAGATTGTTTTATTCTCATCACGGTTATCAAGGTCTGAGGAATATCCCACCTACTGAGAGAAGACATCCCTCAACGCATTGAAGCTGCTGCAATAGCTTTAGGATAAGCAGCGAACGCTATACTGCTTTTCAGTAAGGTAACAGGGATCTGCGCAACCTTTGTCCCTCTGTAGAAGAGGTATCAGTAATGTCAGTGAATTGCTGAGGACCTGCCAACAATGTTAAAAAATATATCTTGTTTATGTAGAGATATTTTTCTGTTTGTTTTGTGATATTAAAATAAGCAGAGCAGAAAATGATAGATGAATTTTTCTTATTTATTTATTTATTTCTGCGTAACAATCGCTGTCCAGATAAGGTGAGGGCTAAAAGATTTCTCTTCTTCATACCACATAATATGCCATTTTCATTTTGTGCTGCTTATAACCCTGCGTGTCACAGCTTTCTATTCTAGTCTGAATAGTCAATGAAACATTATGAAGCCGATAAGAAAAGCTGGTCCCCGTTACTTGGCAACGGCTGTTAAGCAGAGCTGAGTGCTGTTGATTGAGGAGATTAGCTGCCATAGATAAACCTCCTCTTTTTGCTGCCCTGCTGCTTATCTTTCCGCCCATAACAAGTTGCACCAAATATGACAGCAGTCAGTGGTTTAGTTCAAATAGGAACTTTGCGGCAAATGAAGTTTGTGTGAAAGACATTAGGGCGTTGACTTTAACATCTTGAATTTATTGAAATTTGCAGGTTGTTTTCTGGATTGTCCTTTTTTAACTTCAGGTTGAACATTTTTATATGAAAGGGTGGTGCTCCAGCTTTGAGAGAAATGGGATGCCCTGTTCCTACACTGTCCATTCATAAACACTGAAAATAGCAGCAAATATTTTTAACAGTTGTCTCCAGCTCCTGTTACTAGTGACAGTGAAGAAATAAATGAAATACACAATAAAATCACTGCTATTACTAGATATGCAGATTAAAGATAAAAATTTAACTATTTTGGTTGATGCCTTTGGGAGAAAATTATATTGTAGATTAAACAAAAATGTCTGGATGCATCAAAAACTGTTTTTATCTGTACATGTCTTGGAAATCTTTTTAGTTTATGTATATCCAAATTACATTTCAAGACAGAAGCATCTGATTGAATGGAAAATTAAAGCTGAAATATGGCTAGGTATAGAATCCTTCTTTCAGATTCATGTGGTTTATTTTGGCTCAGATTTTTAAAATGTTGATTTATCCCTTTGAGTGTGCAGTTCTCTTCATGTTTTTGGCTTTGGAGAGGTCTTTGGTGAAGTCCATGCCACCACCCTGGAGCTGCTGACCCTTTTCCAACCATTCTGTTGGCCAGAATGGGAGCATAGGCTTTTGTGTGGTTGAATAACTGAGGAATGGCAAAGCACTGGCAAAAGAGTCAAAATCTGAGGTGACCTGCTTAAGAAAAATATTGTCTTTGTAGAGATCCAGGTGAATGGTTATCCATCTAATACATGTCGTAAGTTCAGCCATGTTAGTTATGTGTGTTATTTGCAATAATCTAGCAGAAACTTCAGAATAATAGATTTTGGGTAGAAACATTTTCTTTCACTTAGAATTGCTGTCCTTTTTATTAGCTCTATCAAAACATACTAAGAAAGGAGTGATGGTTTCTGCCTGGAAGAGTATTCAGCTGGAGTATAAGAAGAGACAGCAAGCAGTTATATTATTTTCTGTATAGTTTTGTTATCCCAAGCAAGAATTTGGCACTTCATAAGCAATATAGTGCAAGGGAGAAATTCAGAAAGATACAGTATGGTGCTCATTAGTAAAATATTATTTCAGTGGGGATTTTTGCTGATCCTGTAGTCCTGGATTTCAAATTGTTTTTTATTTTGCATCTTTGATGAACTGTTATTTCCTCCTTTTGTAGCATGAATACTTTTTTCAAAATTATTCTTATTTATTCTGTCTTCTTTTAAGAAGTATATATGCTGAGTATACAACTTCTGTACTTAACCACTCAAATTGCAGGAGAATCTAAAGCTGTGAGCAGCTTAAACACTGGCCCCAAACTCCAGTTAAATAATGGTTTTTAATTGCATACAGTATTCCAAAAGGCACATTACAACTTATAAGTGTACTCAAATGTTAAATATTTCCTCTAAGTTGTATGTATTCTGTGAACAAAATAGGAAGCAATTTGGGGTTGCGCATTTCACATGCATTGAGGGGTCTCTGCATCTGTTGCAAAACCAGAAAAATCTTGCTTTTCAGATTCATTCTTACCATAATTTCAGACACTGCAAACCTTAAAAGTTATGAACTCTAATACACGAAACTGAGGAGAATTAAATGCTTCTGAAACTTCTCCCAGTCCTGTCCCAGATCTCTGTTCCCATATCATTTCATCTGTCTGCAGGCTTACTTACAGAGACAAAAGATCATCCTCTATTTTGAAGACTTCTCTGCATTTTACTGTGGGGCTTTTTCCAGCCTGTAGATAATCTCTTTTGCTTCTCTCTGTGTCCTTTTACAAAATTTATCATTCATTTTAAAATTTGGACACCAGAACTCTGTATTCCCACACTGACCTCATCAATGCTGCCTATTGAATGCCATCACCTCCGAATTCCAACTTTTATATCCACAAACTTTATTAGTGCTTTTGCCCTGGTGTTGTCTCGGGCTGAACAGTGGGGTCTGAACGAAGCGAGGACTGCAATGTCTCATGCCCCTCACCCGTTCCCATTGGGAAAGCTACAGGCTGCGCTCAGGCTCTGTCACGTGGCCAGGGGACAGCTGCGTCCAGACCTCGAATTTATTGTGATAGAAGTAACCCTTCTGAATGCAGCTTCTAAAGGGTGGTCCTAGGTAGGCAACATCATATTTAGCTATTTTAAAGCACAGTTTGCTTGAAAACTGTCAGATTTTTTATGCCCTTAAGACGAGCAGAAACTGTTAGCATCCCTCTGTCAAAGTCCACGGTGAGGTTCTTGGCTGTGCCTGTGCGTAAGCTGACAGAGGCAGCTTGATGCGCTGTGGCTTCTATAGGCATGCTAGATTTCATACTCAAGTAAGGTGAAGAGATTTCTGAGATAACTCCAAACATTTTTAAGCCATCCACAGGGTCCAGCACTCTGTGAAGCTACCTTGGTTTATAAGGGTTTCCCCTCCCCTTCATGAAATAATGCATTTAAAATTTCTGCTGATGCATTCAGGTTGACGTAACGTAATTTTCCATAATTTTTGTAATACTTTGCAGCTAGGGAAAAAGATGGAGATCTTTATTACTATAATGTCATGCATGTCTCAAGTCAATCCCATTTAGGAATAACTTCAGTAGCTCAGATTACACAAGTAATCTGCTGTCTCAAATATTTTCCTGCAAAGATCTAGAAAGCTTCAAGTTTGGCAAAGGTCAGAAATAAACCAAGTGTGCTCTCACTGTTAGATTCATCAGATGCAGTATATGAATGAAACGGTCATTAGTCATGTTTTCACAAGAACACTCTCTCCTGCAAAGCTGTAATAACTAACTCTTAAAATATGAACTCTTGGTACTTGGACAGCACAGGTTAAAACTTTCACTACTTTGTTTTTATTACAAAATGAAAATTAATGCAGAAATCCATTTTGCTGAACGTGTTTCCATGCAGAGTTATTTTTGCCTTGGGAATATAGATGCAAGAGCAGCTACAGTCTGATCACACAGTGAAGACATTGCCAGCACCAAAGTGGTTCTTGGCACTCACCGAAAATGTAATGGGGATCCTTGAAGTGACTGAAGTACATCTCAGTGATACTTGGAAAATTAGTGTGCATAAATAAGCATTAGTATATTTGCATCTCATCGCTTCCATAAATAAATTCTTAGTCCCTCCAGTAACCTCTGTTCATACATGCGTATTAAGTAAGAAAAAAATAAAATTGTTCCTGTTTCATCATTCTTCGTTGTTCTGGCTTAATTTTAAACAGTGCAAGCAATAGGAACTCCTTTACTCTTCCAGGAATGTGTTGAACAGCTTCAGAATAGTTTCTCCCTGCTTGAAACTTGTTCTGATTCAGTGTTCAGTTTTGTCTTTTGACTCCATTTCTCCCAATAATGTCATAAATAATTAATCAACCAGGTTGCATAAACTTTTAGTCTTTTTCCATAAATAATCAGATAGTTCAATGCCTAAGGATCTACGTGCCTACCTCCTTTCTTTCCTTTTTTGCTGAACTTCTCTAATTTATTAATATCTTTCCAGTAATGATGTGGTCAGAATTTGGTGTAGTATTCTGTCTATATTCTGGAAAAAAATAGCTTTTTCTAGATGGGGTGTGGTACATGGCTCAGATTTCTTACTAATGAGACAGCAATGTAAAGTATGAACTATGGTAATCTTGCAGTCCAATGACCAAATAAGCAAAATAAAAGAGAGAGCTTTATTGAAAGCCTACTAATACTTGGCCTAGACTTGAATTTAAATTATTTTTCCTCTTGGCGGAAGGTTTATATGTTTAAGTCTTTCCTACCATTTGTCTTTAGTACCAGTATTGGTACTCTTCAGATGCCAATATGAATATGTACTTTTGCTTAGAAAATCCTCAATGTATTGCAATTAGGGCTGCTTGGGTTTTTTCTCAAAGGTATTCTCAAGTCTGGATTGGTGTCTGTGACCAAAATTAGAGGCAGATGGTTTCTGTGGCTTACAAACTGTACCAGTCATCAGGATGTGGAAGATGTTCATGCTTTGTCCTTTGTTGTCCTCATCATGGAGCCAAAACCATAGCTTCCTTTCCACATAGTACCTAGTCTATGGAAAATTCAAGTTTGATTTTCTAAGTACCACCAAGTTATTCAAGCATTATTCAACTGGAAGATCAGCTCTAACAGCAAATATTTAAGACTTGCTTTCTTTTCATCTCTACTTTTTCCTTTCCTTGAACTCCTTCCTGCCCTTTCCTACCAAGGCATGGCCATTATTCCTGTGGCTGGAAAGCCTGTACACGACCTGTTAAGACTGAGGTTCATTTCTGTTTCTGAATCCCAGAAAGGAGGCATTGAAATCTGGACCTCTCATTCTTTTAGCTGAAAAACTTTGGAAGCAGGCAGCACTTCTTTTCATGGTGAGCCTGCTCTCCTCTTGCTTCCTTAAACTGCAGCCAGCTTTTTCACGGTCCTTTCCTTCCCTCCTTTTGCTGTATTCGAGAGAGATGTCCTACCATTTACATATTTCTGTTGTAACATAAAAAAACCTCTCAAGTGAAAGTGTGCATAATATTTTGGGACTGTACAATCCACCACTTAAATTAGAAGGTTAGCACAGAATCAGTTCCTGAAATGTTTCTCCTCTGTTGAAGGTTATATCTTTTTTTTTTGATGAAGGAAGAGTCCTCCAGAACTTGCTCTCAGAATTGCTCCTTGAGACAAGGGGACTGTAAATCCCAGAGGACATAGTTGCTCTCAGATGTGCCTCAGGATGATAGGGAGCTTTGCAAATCCCAGCCCTATCACAGTGTTTGCACAACAACTAACTAATAGTGCTGTTAATGTGAGCTTCTATTTTTTAATGTGAGCACTTGGATAATCACTAACATGCCATCTAATTATTCCTTCAAGCAGCAGAAATATTCTGAGGTTTTAGGTTTTGGTTTTGGTTGTGGGTTGTGGTTTTTTGTGGTGTGTTTTTTTTTTTGGTGTTTTTTTTTTTTTTTGATAGCAGGCTGGCCATCAAAATTGAACAGGTTGCCCAGAGAAGCTGGAAGTGTTCAAGGCCAGGCTGGATGAGGCTTTGAGCAACCTGGTCTAGTGGAAGGTGTCCCTGCCCATGGCAGGGCGGTTGGAACTTGATGGTCTTTAAGGTCCCTTCCAACCCAAACCATTCTGTGATTCTATGGTTTTTTTCCGCTATGTGCCTGTGTCCAAAGAGGTGAGGAAAGGCATTAAGTCTTGTTCGAGTTCCTTTATAGGACTATTCAGTGCTGGGTTTTCAGCAGAATTTGCAAGGCTTTGCCTTCCATGCAGCAGTTTATGTGGTAGATGAGTAAGAGCTATTTACGGGACTGTTAGTAAGATTGTCCACTGAATGGTGTTTTCTTGTCAGATAAAAACCCAGTTTCTAAGTTTAGAACATCTTAACTAGTTATTTTCTGCTTTTTACGGTGTTTCTATTAAATCTACAACATAAATCTACAAAAATATGCTCTGTGCTTTATTTACAATTGAGGATTTACTTTAGTTGCTTAATGTTTTTGTGCCTTACACACTAGCAAAAGCAGATGCCACCATGTACTCTTTAAAAACCATGCGTTTACGTTAGTCAGAAATCTCCATTTAAAAATTCTGTTTGAAAAATATCTTAGACTGGGTGGTCTTTTTTTTTTTTTTTTTTAATTGTGGTTCTTATAACGGCCTTAGAAACTTGCACACGGCTCTCAGGCGTTAGTGCGGGGAAGGCTGAGGGGGCTGTGGCTGCGTAGCTCTGCGCTCCGGCTGATGTCGAGCGGAGCTGGCGGCAGCGGAGCGCGTGCGGGGCCGGCGCAGGGCGCTGGGTGCCGCTGTGACC
>NW_010232109.1:0-1372 GCF_000690775.1 Eurypyga helias | reverse complement strand
TGCTTTTAAATTTGTATTTTTTTTTGGCTTTAATGATTTTTTTTTTGTTTTGTTTTTAAATCCACTACTACCAGTGTTTACTTCCTGACTCCCGTGCAGTACTTACCAACTGGCAGTTTTTGACTATTGCAGGTGAGGTGAGATTGATCAGTGCACCTCTGTCTTACACACATGCACAATGTTTCTGTTTCAGGACTCTTTCTATGTCCCAAGAGCATGGACAGGTGTTCATTTGGTTTGGGGAAAAGTCAACGGAACCATTTTTCGTATGATGTGTTTTAGTGTGCTGAAGCAGCACTACAGTGGGCTATATCCTCCTCCTTTCAGATTGTGAAAGGATGTCTCCCTCAAAGAGCTGAATATGGAAATAAAAGCAGACCTATACTAAAACCAGGCTGGCTTCGTGTTGTTTGTAGGGAATCTTTCCCTGAGTGATGGAAGTCAAACATACCCACAGTAATAAGTGTTTGCTATACTGACTATACGGTTGCTGTGGATTTTAGGTGTTTTAAGTCTCAGTTCCTCTGGCTCTCCTGATTTTGTGTTGTGGTTTGTTTTTTACAGTGTTGGCTCATTAATCTGACAAGTTGACCTGTTCACTGTAGTGGAGTGACTAGAAAATGAATGGGTTTCTTAAACCATTTACAAACTGATATTAACCTCAGGAATTACTGGATTAGCCTCTTTTATTAGCGCACACTGCAAACTGTCAGGGAAGTGCCCTGTATACAGATGCATTATGCTTTCTGTTACCCTACCTGGTTTCATTTCTAAAGCCCTCTGTGCTCAGAGGGGAAAAGTGTATTTAACCTGGTGGAGCAACTTCCTGCATTTGTGAGCAGATGGTCTTCTCTGGCTGTTGTTGGAGCAGTGAAAGAGGCTCCCTGCCTGCTCCTTGCCCTTTGAGGAGCAGAGGAGAATGAGGATGTTCCTGTCTCCTCTCCTGAACTGGCTGGGGGAATTGCCCAGCTCTCTTGCCTGGCTCTTTGTAAGCCCTGAGCTCACTCACACAGCAGTGTCTGAGGGATCTGAGGTGGAAGGCAGAGTCTTTGGGCAAAGGGTGGCCCCACTCAGCTTCAGGCCGCGGCGGGACAGAAATGTTTACAGTGCTCCCTTTGTCCTTAGGTGAATTTGCTGTGATTGCAAATGCACCAACCCCTCAATTAACTCCCATCTTCTCTTCACCAGGAAGACTCTTCAAAATGATTGTTCCTTAATGATGGTGCTGACCTCATTTCAATAGTTCACTCACAAACCAGTGGGTCTTGCGCTTTCCCAGAAGTCTCTCAGTTTCCAGTTTTCTGCACTTGGTCATTCATGATCCGTATGTACAGATTATATATAAAGGATTGAAGTTTTGTCCACAATCTTT
>NW_010232108.1:0-304 GCF_000690775.1 Eurypyga helias | reverse complement strand
CCGCTGGTTTTCTCAGCTCCCTGTCGCTTGTGAGAGGCAGCAAGGAGAGGGGAGCAGCCTGAAAATGCCGTATGCCAGCGAGCAGTGCTCGCACAAGGCCACCCTGTTAATTCAGGAGGAAGGTCTTTGCCCTGAGGAGGGATTTGGACGAGACGACCCCCAAAGGGCCCTTCCAGCCTCGGTCCGTCTGCGCCTGAGTCCGTGCTGACTGACTGGCTCCGCTGTCGTCAGTGACACGGTGTGTGAAACGGTGCCGGGGGGGAGCGACGGCGCTTGTGCCCCGTGGGGCTGCTCCCGCGGGCCG
>NW_010232107.1:0-234 GCF_000690775.1 Eurypyga helias | reverse complement strand
GCCCCAGCGCGCTGGGGGCCAGCCGGGCGCCCGCCCTGCCCCGAGATCTCCCAGGTGCGCCCCACGGCTGCCCCATAGCTGCCCCATAGCGCCCCCCGGCTCACTCCTGGATGACGGTGGCCGTGTCGGCCCAGGCCTGCAGCGCCTCCTTGACGTTCTTGTTGCGGCAGTGGTACCCCGCCAGGTACATGTAGGGGTAGATGTGCTCGTTGTTGTAGTACGTCCGCGCCGACT
>NW_010232106.1:0-1525 GCF_000690775.1 Eurypyga helias | reverse complement strand
AAATCCACCACAGTCTCGCGCTGAGCTAGGAAAAAAGTTCACGTAATGACATGAAAGTGGAGAATACAGTCCCCCAGGCCGTAAGTTCAAATCAACTCGAAGTTGAAAGTGTGACATGATGGCGTCATGTAACAAGCTAAGAATTGGTTGCATGACATGCCGTCAAGTTTCGTGCAGGTGCCGTGATTGAAGCATTTTTCTTGGATGTTGTATCAGTTGATGATTGGCCAGTCATGATCACATGTGCCTTTTTTGACTTTGTGCTGCCACAATTTTTTGCTGTGCTCATTTTCGTTTCGTTTTTGGTGCTTGCAGTGGTTTCTTTATTTGTCGTTTGATTTCTCGTCAGCGTTTTATGCTTCTTTAGATGTCACATAGAAGGAAAAAAAAAAAGATGGATTCCTAATTCTTTAGAAAAAAGTGGGATTATTATAACTACAGATAATTTGGAAAAAAAAAAAAAGAGAGAGAAAAAAATGCGTGGTTAATATTTTTGCACTAAAAATCTTGTGATTTTATTTTTTTTTCCGGAGAATTGGGGGCCTTTTTCAATTGACACATTTTTTTAACTTAGGATATTTCAAATCACTCTCTAAAAAATAAATTAAAAAAAAAAGGAGAATTGGTAACAGTAGTTTGAAAACAATAGCAATCCAAAAAAAACCCAACCCCAAGAAAAGCCTCATTTTATGTCTTTTCAAGAATTCTTAATTCTAAGGTTCTGTATGACAGCTACTCCAGCCAAAATTAATTGCCTAGTGGGAGGGAGGGATTGTTTTGAGTGGGGAAAAAAACCCATCCATATCAAAAAGCAAAATGCATCTTTTTGTTTACAACTGAAAAAGGGTCCTTGACGAGTGTTTTTTATTTTTTTATTCTATTATTATTTTTGGTGTTGTAATTGTTTAGACTGCTGTGTACGGTTTGCTGTTTGTTGAACCAACAGTGTGAAAACCTGCCAGCATGGATTGATATTCCGCATGACACTTTTCCACCAGAGTGGACCTTTTGCAGTTTCTAAGTTTCTTGATGTAATAAATCACCAAGTGTATAAGAAGAACCTGCTTGCTAGAAAGAGATAAGAGCTAATCCTTAATGATTAAGCATCCTACTTAAATGTCAAGCCTAGTCGGATCATGATTACATTTTTTTAAAATAACTTTTTTATTTAAGAAATGTTAACTTTACATTTTTTTTGCAAAAAAACTTTATGCCAACAGTCTCTTTTTTATTTAACCTCCTATAAATTTCCTGTTCAAAGTCCTACTTTCTGACATTCACAAAGGAGTAGATGTTATTGGCAGCTATGTCTTCACAGAAAGCTCATACACTGTCATAGATGGCACCCCATTAAAATGTAGAACAATTATTTCTCAATGCCTTTCACACTACAAAAGCCCGCCAAGCAAGATTGTGATCTGGCATTGTAAAGTGGCACTTAAAAATAATTAAAATGCAGCTATCTGCACATGCATAGTGATACAGTTTTACTTAGACATGCCCTACTATTATTTTATTATTACTA
>NW_010232105.1:6959-14748 GCF_000690775.1 Eurypyga helias | reverse complement strand
TGGTCTCTTCTCCCTAATGACAAATTATCGGACGAGGGGGAATGGAGGTTTAGATTGGACGTAAGGAAGAAGTTCTTCACTGAAAAGGTTATCACACACTGGAACAGGCTGCCCAGAGTCACCATCCCTGGATGTGTTTAAGAGACGGGTGGATGAGGTGCTGAAAGATATGGTTTAGTGGTGGACAGGTACGGTTGGACTGGATGATCTCTAAGGTCTTTTCCAACCTAGTGATTCTATGATTCTATGATTCTATGATCAAGGAGGAAACTGCTTTGAGGAACAACAACTCCTGTCTGGCATTCAGAAATCTAAATTAATGTGGCAGACTACCATGATTTTCAATACTGATTTATAATGATGTCCCAGTTCATAAACCTGTAGTGGTGACTTCTGCTGTCACATTGTATGTGTGTAGTCAAGAAATAGTGTTTTAAGTTATAAAACAATATTTGAGGAAATGGAAATATTAGAAATCATCAGTATGTAGAACTAAACCACATAAACATTTAAATTTTGTCTGATACGTGCTATTCCATTGTAATGTCAGTACTAAAACAAAAACTGTACACCATGTAAACTTAAATAAGGAAATAATAAATAAATAAATAAATACACCCAAATTTAATCCCCAAATTTTTGAAGGTAAGAGAATAAGTTCCATTCCCTCTGGATTAGGCCTTTTTCAAAGATTATGATTTGTCAGTGATCTGGATGAAGGAATGGAGTGCTCCCTCAGTAAGTTTGCAGATGACACTAATTTGAGTGGAAGTTTTGATCTGCTCGAGGGTAGGTGAGTCCTGAAGAGGGTCCTTGATAGGCTGGATTGATGGGCTGAAGTGCGTTGTATGAGGTTTAACAAGACCAAATGTTGGGTCCTGCATTTAGGCCACAGCAACCTTAGGCAGCGCTACAGGCATGGGGAAGAGTGTCTGGAAAGCTGTTAGGCAGAAAAGGACCTGGGGGTGTTGGTTGACAAACAGCTGAATATGAGTCAGCAGTGTGCCCAGGTGGCCAGGAAGGCCAACAGCATCTGGGCCTGTATGAGGAACAGTGTGGTCAGCAAGAGCAGGGAAGTGATTGTGCCCCTGTACTCAGCACTGGTGAGGGTGCACCTCACACCAAGAAGGACATAGAGATGCTGGAGCGTGTCCAGAGAAGGGTGACAAAGCTGGTGAAGGGTCTGTAGAACAAGTCTGATGAGGAACGACTGCAGGAGCTGGGGGTGTTTAGCCTAAAGAAGAGGAGGCTGAGGGAGGCCTGATTGATCCCTACAGCTCCCTGAAAAGTGGCTGTAGGGAGGCGGGTGCTAGTCTGTTCTGCCAGGTATCTGGTGACAAGACAAGAGGAAATGGCTTCAAGTTGCATCATGACAGGTTTAGTTTAGAAAACTTCTTTACTGGAAGAGTGGTCAGGCATTAGAAAAGACTCCCCAGGGAAGTGGTGGAGTCATCATCCCTGGAGGTGTTCAAGGAACGTGTAGACGTGACACTTGAGGACATGGTCTGGTGGGCAAGGTAGTGTTGGGTTGATGGTTGGACTAGGCAATTTTATAGGTCTTTTCCAACATAAGTGACTCTGTGATTCTGTGATCTATTGATATGAAGTGTAAAGAAAAGATCATGAGTTGTACCTGGATCATAGCAGTATTTATAAAGCTACTGTTCTGACCTGGGATCATTTTATACTTCTGTTCTCCTTGGATAAGGTTATAAGAGAGATGGGTTGTTAACAAAACCGATTTCAATCTTTTCCCTTTGTTCCAGTGATGAGTTCTGTCATGATTACTGAGAGATACATTAATTAATGTGTTGAATGTGAGCAGAGTAAGTAAACTATTGATTAACCTTTGTGAACACAAATACAGTTGAGGGAAGTCTTGATGTAACACCTATTAAAAACAAATACTGTGGTATTCCACAGTAAACACGTATAATAATTTGGCTTCCAACAGCATTTAGAGTCATTACCAGAGAATATTGCAGTAGGTTTTATGAGCACAAGTGTACCTGTCATGCTCAGAAACACATCTTCAGATGGTTCTGTGGAACTAATCTGGCATATCAACTAATCAACAGCCAGCTTCATCTATTATTTGGTCTCTAGCCATATGTTTAAAAAGATTTTTTTTTTCTTGGGATTTTTGTTGTTATGATTTACAGCTTGCAGTGTGAGGCTGTAACTTTAAAGAATACTTGCTTAAAGGATAGATTTGTTCAAGGGAAGAGTGTGTGTGTGTATCCAGTTGAACTGAGCATGGTTATTTCTCAACAGTCACTGATTTCATTTGTCACTTTATTGCTTGAGTCAGGGGAGTGGATTAAGGCACAGGATGTCACTGCCACTTTAAGAGAGCATCGTTTTTGGAAAGCTGGTTTATTGTTTGGTGTTTATTTGAATAAAAAGCTCTTCTTCAAAATGTGAGCTGTTTCCTGAGAGAAGGAAGAAGCTGAATAGCAGTCTTCATGGGAAAAGGAATGATTTAGTGTACCAAGTTCTCAAGGAATTTGCTACAGTTCACTCATGTCTTTACAGAAATGAAAGGATGTAGCCTCATCATAGTCAAACCCATAAAGCACACTGACAGGAAGGAGACCATGTCCTGAGCAGTGCTACTGGTCATATTGACCAGTGGAAACTTTTTTTTTTCCTAGAAATATTGCTACAGGTCACTCCAAGATTTGCATGGGATTGGCTGATGAATAAAAACGAATTATTTAAAGGCAAAATTGGCTGTTCCATCTTCCAGTTTTGTATTTATTCAGATTGCTGTTTGTCTAAAGTAATAATCTGCTGTTGTCCCTACCTTTTATGTTAGCTGTAAAGAAGTGGTGTGGTTTTACTCTAGCCAGTAAAATACCATGAAGCTGCTCTCATACCTCCCTACTCCCCCTCCTCCAGTGAAGGGGAAGAATCAGAGGAAAAAGACAAGGAAACTCATAAAATTGAGATAACTCATAAAACTAAGAAGTACGAGTCAGATCCAGAGAACCCGGGAGCTGGACCGTGAGAGCTGGACCCCCAGAGTGATCACAGCAGAGTCTGGACAAGGCCCATGAGTGACAGTACAGCTGGAAAAAGCTAATTGACCCACCAACTGACTCATGAGCAAGCCAGCAAGGGAGTTAGCAAAGTAGTTGAAGAGCTAACAGTGGAGTTAACAAAGGAGTAAATAGAGTTATGGAGAGAGTGGGTGAGCTCAGTGTGCTGAGCCCAGTCCCTGCTTACGTACCGAGCATGATGTACAACGGAATGAAATACTACTTTGGTCAGTTTGGGTCAGCTGTCTGAATCGTGTGTGTCCCCACACTGCTCACAGTGAGAGAGAGTTGGGAACACAGTTGCAGTATCAGAAGCTGAGAGAGACATTGAGTTTGGCACAGACACTCCCCAGCACCAGCTAAAGAGACACCTTATCAGTAGTTTTGTCAGGTTAAATCCAGGAACATCTTCAGACCAGCCACTGTGAAGAAACTTAACTCTTTCCTGCCTGAAAAAAAGCACAAGAAAACACTTTTGGGTTAAAGTCATTGGTCTTTTTCACAGGTATTTCCTGACTGTAAATCCAAACAGAAGTTTATGTTGTGTGGTTTACTGTAATCACATATTTTGCATTAATTGCTGAAATTAATAGCACTGTTACAAAAGTCTAAACATTTTGTTCTGACACAGTTTCAAAATTGTATTTCTTTGCATAGCTTCATGTATTCTTTTATTAATTTTTCTACTATTTCCTTTCACACAGAGAGCTGATATTTAGGATTTATCTGAATAAACACTCATTTGAGATACTGAAATAGAAGGTACCTAGAATTCTACGATCCCATATATTAACACTGAAAAAATAATGGACCACCTCACACTAAGCAGCATGTTTAAAATAAATCCTTAAACCGTTTTAAAACCAACAAAAAAGCTATAGTATTCAAATTCTGCCAACTTGTTACAATTTCTAAAAAAATAAACTTAAAAAGTTGGCTTGATTAGTTAACTGTAAACTTCAGAAATATTTCAAATAAATACAGGGCCCATGGTTACAACTTCCCATCAACATTCTTTAAGAATTCAAAAGGGAAATTAAACATCTAGCTGGGAAAAGGTAAAATGAATGTGAAAGACCTGTGGATGGTCCAGAGACAGGTTCTGAATGTCTTGTGCTTAGAAAAGTTTGTTAGATGGAAAAGTTGACATAGAGAAACATTTGAAATTTTTATATCATAGGGCAGAGTTAGGCAATAGAAATTTCTCTCTGGGGTCAATCACCTTAAAATAGGTGCAAATGTGCGAAGTGCAAAGATGAAAGTCTCAAAATGAATAGAAGACAGTAAGAGTCTTTGCAAACACCTTTCTACTGACAAATTGAGGTGATTTTTCTGGAATAAGTACTTCAATTTGAAATCAGATAATTTCAAACACATTCTGCAATAGGTTCATGCAAACATGAACCATTTGAGTTTTGAACAGTGGATTTGTGTTTTGGTTGTATTGCAGTTGTATTCCAATATATTTAATCAAACAGGAAGAAAGAGATTTTAATTAAAAATAGTGAAAAAAGTGCCAATTTTTCTATCAGATGCACTTAAAAATTCTTGATATTGCTTAACTCATTTCTACATCCTGTGTTGCCCAAAACATTGTAATGTTTATCAATTTTCTATTAAAAGATTCTATTCTATGGACAATAATGCCATATTCCTCTTCATTGTATGAAAAGGAACTGTTTCTCATTTTGCAGCAAATATAATTTTGTAGCAAATATGTCTTCCCCTCTGTCCCATAATAGCACCAGCTACTACTGATTTTCACTGGTTCAACAAGTCTATTAAATTGGATTTGAGAAATAATATAATTTATTCCTTTACCCTTTTTGTATTTCCTGTTAAAAAAAAAAAAAAGTAAGATAGTAACATAGAGTTTCAACTCTTTTTTCTAGTATCCAAGTCACAAACAGTGATGGTCTGCCTCTACACTGCCTCCCACATCTGACTTAACTAAAGCAATAGTCAGCTGTATCAGAAACTCAGTTCTTTATTCGCTGAAAGAGTGGTCAGGCACTGGAACAAGCTGCCCAGGGAAGGGGTGGAGTCACCATCCCTGGAGGTGTTCAAGGAAAGTGTAGATGTGGCACTTGAGGACATGGTCTAGTGGGTATGGTAGTGTTGCATTGATGGTTGGACTAGACGATCTTACAGGTCTTTTCCATCCCTAGTGATTCTGTGATTCTGTGATTTTTGCAAAGGCAAGTAAAACTCTTTCTGATATAATGCTAATTTTTTTAAGGTTAATTTTCCTTGGATATTTGTGGGTACCTATCCATGTATGTTTCACTGCTGGAAAATCAAGATCACATTCTTGAATTTACCATAATTGGTAATGATTTTCCTCATCCCATACAGGATTAGAAAGAACAACTTGAAGGTAAAGGATGTAGCTACATTTAAATAATTTTTTTACATGGTAACACTGCTGTATCTTTACATGAAATTTTGGCAAAGGGTGAAACCTGTGAAATGATTGAACAAGCATTAAGCCATGAAGGAAAAATGCTCAAAAAAAATCACTGTGTATTTGGTGCTTCAGAACTCAAGTAATAACCGAAAAGTAACTAATTTGTAGGGGGAAATGTATTAATTTGGCACACTTCTTTTACTTTTTATATGTGTGTGTCTCTGTACTCTCCTGATCTTTGGGAATCTCAGTGATATGACATCTGAAATCTCCTAAATCTTAGTCCCAGCTTTGTATCATTCTTGAGAGGTCTAAATTTGTGGGAAATAGAACCCCTAAATATGCACATATCCAAGTTCCTCTTCACTAAAAAGAAATGATGCTCATATCTCAAAGTGACAGCCATCTCTAGAAATCACAGTGACCTATTCATTAAAGATCTGAGTCCCATGTGCACGGTAGAATTCATTAAGCGATGTTATTCTCTGAGCAAATGTTATAGAACTCCGTGGTCTGACATTCATAAATATTTTTGTTGGGCAATTACCTGGTAAAACTTTAGAGTATTGGAAAAGAAATATTAAAATAAAATCAGTGTTATTTTACTTTTTTTCTGTAAGAAGATCTGACTTCTGTCACTCAGCTTTAGAGCCCTGTTTCTTTTGCATGACAAATGGGATAAGGTCTCCGCATCAAAAATATCATCTTGGCCAAGGTCATTTAATTCCATCGAATCAGAGCTGGGGCCCTAGTATGTGGAGACGTTTATAGCCCGCTGTCATTCTGGCATGTGACAGAAATAGAGGGTGGAGCAGGTGCCGAGCAGAATTGTCATATTTCCATAACAAGGCTGGAGAGCTCTGTGATTTATGGATGCTCAATATACAACCGTGACGCCCCACAAGTGAATATACAAGTTGCAAATCTGTAAACAGCTACGTTGGGAATTTGTTAATCTCTGCCTGCTGTAGCTTATTCTGTACAGGTCCTCGAGCTTTGTATGGAAAAGTTTTGACATTCTGCTCTGTAAAAACACACAGAGCAGCTTGCCAGGGCTTGTCAGCAAGGACAATAACACATTTTACTAAGTCTGTAAAACCTATCATTGTTCATAATGTCACACTGTTGAGAACTCGAAAAGCAGAACTAATAAGGCCTTTCTAGAACAATTTCTAATGTTCCTTGAAAAGAAAATGCATGGGTTTTACTTATTATGTTGAATCCAGGTAATCCAAAGCTCTGAATAAAACTAAGATGACCAGATATTTCTCCACATTGAACGGACTATAAACTTCACAATGTCCAGTTTAGTTGGAAACAGATCTTTCTTCTTTATTTTTTAGTCCCCACCAACTATTGCCTTCTGTTTGTATTTTAAAAGAAACTAATGGCCACTACCTTTCACTATGAATGGAAATGTTAAAAGGAAAGAAAATTGGTCTGAAAATCTTACAAATAAATCTACTGCCTCTTAAAACAAAATCTGATCAACTTTTTCATTCACAAATGACTATTCAGAAAGCAAGACCCATTGATAAATGTGACTTTTAAGTGAGAAGCTTCCTAAAAATATGACTGTGACAGCACAGGCCTAGATGTGCATTTTAACATGACAGATCATAAAATGTTACAGCATAGTAAATCCTGGAGCTTATAGGAGGTTCATCAACACATTTAGAGATTTAATCCCCTGGAAATTGGGCCTAGAATCACTACAACCCTTGAATCTTCAAAATTGCTGCCATTGCAAAAAAAGCTCTTCATATTTCCAGAACACCTGTCAAAAACCCCAACAACTTCACAGGCTTTCATAGTTGAAATCCATCCATTAGCAGCTGAGAACAGCTTCTCAGTCTCTGGGTAGATCCAGTGATATCACCTGTAGACCAAGTGTTACTTAGCAAGACCAGAAGAATCTCATGTGGGTAGTTTTCCAATCTATTTGCACTGTGGGTTGGATCTTAATGATCATATGTCGTCTTTGAGGGGGAAAAAAACGAGAAGACAGGCAGAAAGGTGACATTGTTTGGCTCATGCTCTTTCACAGAGGAGCCTAACCCAGCTAGTTCGAGTGACTTACATCCTGCCTCTAGGAAGTCCTTACTGTCTCATTGATTCAGGGTACTTAAAACTCCAGAAGTGGTGAGAAGAAAATGCCTTTGAAATCATCACAGCCTTTTTTCCTACCTATTGTAGCTCCTCCCTGACTACACTGACTATGTTAGAGATGTTTTTCCTTCACAGCATGACTCATTAAGCTCATATTAAGTATTAACCTTTCTCATCAGAGCTGTTTCTTTGAAGCTTTGTCACAATCTCCAGTTACCATTCTCTACCATTG
>NW_010232105.1:451-6937 GCF_000690775.1 Eurypyga helias | reverse complement strand
AGTAGTATCTGGATCTCTAGATTCTCCAGTAACAGTACTATGATTCAGAAGATGGGGCAAAACACCTTTAGGGCAGTGCTGAAATGTTGTCTTTACTGAGTAATTAATTAACTGCTGGTGCCTATACACTTTATATTTCATTACAGTGAAGTCTCAGGTGGAAGAATATCTCCCATTGTTTTAGGATGTGAATTTCTGAAAATGTTTAAGCATCTGGATCTGAGCACCTAAAAAACTTGAAGGTTGATTAGTGAAGCACAAAAAATATTTCCTATATTTATTTTATTTAAATTTCCTCTGATAATTCATATTCCTGCTACTCTTTGAGCAAATTCAGAGCTTACCAAATTGGTAGTGTTTGCTGATTTCCAGCTAAAGCATATATGTTCACATGGCGTAAAACATGCTTTATTACACTGATTCATTCAAAGTTATTCATTTGACCCTCAAACAGAAAACTATCTTGATAATATTCCTTTGAAATATGCAGCAGTTTGGTCGAAAAATACTCTGATGATACTTTCATGGCTGCCATTTATCTTTTTTTTCCCTCTTCTCTATTTTAAAATGTATTGTCAGATTTATTTGCTGTAGTATTAAGTTTCAAAGCCTAACCATTTCTAACCCAGCACTTCTAATGTGATTCAGTCCTTTGACTCAAAAGTCTGATTCTCAGATATTAAATCAACATGTGCCTTTATGACTCAACATTTGTCTGTGGGATGATGATTGAATTCATAATTTAGAAAGGCATCTGTATAAATAGATCTTTACTAATAACTGCAAAAGATAATTTTGCCGTGCTCCTTTTGATAAAAAGAAAAAGAAAAAGGTATAAAGATTTTTAAAAATATGTTCTTCAAACAACTACACTTAATGTGCACACCTCATATACACTCCATCCTCCCCCCCTGCCCCATGCACACACAGATGTATTTATTCACATTTACATGAAACTTCCATACATATCACTTTGTATACCTTACATGTAAAGGTAATTTACACTAGTATTAAGTCTCCTTTGTATTTCAGCAGTGATATAAAGAAATAAGCTCCAGAGTCTTACTATAAATGAAAGCTTATAGTTTGAGTGTTATTAATTAAATCACTCTTCAACGTGGTTATACTTGGAGCTATTCATGTTTTGCATATGTGAATAGACACTGTTAAAATCCATGTCAGTAACTATATTCTGAATTCATTTCTTATACTTTATGAACAGAGAAAGTCATTGCTGGGTATTTCTGGTTTTAACTTTTTCCCATTTCCTTTCTTGCAATTTCTTCTGAGAAACGCAAAGCTGATATTAGTTTTTCATTATGATTTCTTCAACCTGTGAGTCATTCTGCAGTAACATAAGTTGCGCAATTGAGAGAAAAGGCAAGGATCTGGGCATCTCTTCCAGTGCTGTGATCCTTTGCATCTACAAGTGTCTCCGTGACAGGTGTTATGGTTTCCATGTTCCATTTTGCAACTGCCATTCTTAGGATGTTCTTCACCTCATTTCTGCTCATTTTTTTCTTGACCTAGAAAGTGGTTACTGTTTTTCCTCTTTCCGTGAGAATTAGAGACTGACTGTGAAAGTGAACGTGTTTTTGCAAACACAGAACCAGTATCAATGCGGAGGAACTAAAAAGAGAATTACTCAAGTGAGTTTAGATTCAGAAGATATGAGACTCAGATCTCATGGGAATTAAAATTGTTTTTTAGCTTACATTAGGTTCAAAAGAAGAAAGATGAATCTCAAGTAAAAATTATCCTAGAAATGTGTGCCATATGTTACATGATTTTGAACAGTTTTTCTGTATTTGAAAGATACCTGCAGCATAATTTCTCCACAGACTCACTAGCTGCATCTAAATGGTTTGAGAATTATTCAGCTGCATGGTCAAAGGATTACATCTGAGAAAAGGCCCTACCAGATTTATTTCAGACTGCCTCCAAAACTGGTAAGAATGTAAGTGTAAGATTTACATATTCAGCTGCTCCAATGTTGGAAACTCCTTCTGTGAAAAGATGAATGCCAGCAACATGCATACAGGCTTGAAGAACCGCATTTTCCTTTTTTCCCCTTAGATTTCCACTTCGAGAAGATATTTGACTAACAGATACATGCTCTGTTTCAACTGTACCATCAATTTACCAGGAGACCTTGCTGCATCTTGAAACTTCAATTCAATTGAAGGTGGGCCTACAAGGATGCTAGGAGAGGACTGTAGTGACAGGACAAGGGGTAACGGGTACAAATTGAAAGTGGGGAGGTTTAGATTAGATATCAGGAAGAAGTTCTTCGCGGAGAGGGTGGTGAGGCACTGGAACAGGTTGCCCAGAGAAGCTGTGGATGCCCCATCCCTGGATGTCTTCAAGGCCAGGCTGGATGTGGCTTTGAGCAACCTGGTCTAGTGGAAGGTGTCCCTGCCTATGGCAGGGGGGTTGGAACTAGATGATCTTTAAGGTCCCTTCTAACCCAAACCGTTCTATGATTCTATAATTCTATGAATTCTGGGCTGAGGCACCTCAAGCTTTCATCAGAAGACACCAAAAGATACCTTAGATGTTTTTCTCTTTGTCCCCTCCACGCACCCCACACTAAGGCTTACTATCTGTAAGAATAGCGTCCCCAGCATAAATGTAGGGAGAGTTAGATACTCCAGCACCAGGACTGAAAATGAGAGGAAGTAAAATGAAGTAGAACAGTGATAAACACTGGCTACAGAATATAACCAAAGAAACAAGCCTTAAACTGAGAGCAAGGAGGAGGGGAAAACATAGAGTGGGGAAGAAATGTGATTCATTTTAAAACTTAATTTAATAAATTGTGCTAAAGACGCTGAAAAATACATTTAGCTCTCAACCTCCAGGACTGTGCAATGTGAACTAGCATCTACCCATAATGGGGTTTCTGCTCCATCAGCTGCAATAATTATTTTCCTTGATTTGCCTTGGTCAATTTATATAACGATTTCTCTGTGTGTGCCTATATTTGTGTATGTGTGTACATGTGCTTTTGTAAGAATTTCCTCTTGTTCCATTTTCTTATTTATTTTTCTTTTCTATAAAAATTGGAAACAGAAGAAAATATACCAAGAATGGAAATTAAACATCATTTAAGACACATTTTAATCACTATATTTGTTAATATTTATTAGGAGGAAATGCAGTCTCCTGGTCAGTGCTCACTGCAGACCCCTTTTCTACCCAGTTTACAGAGAATAAGGGGGCCACTGATCTCAGAGCCTTAGTCCTGGTTGACCTCCAATATGGCAGTTAGTATATAATACTTCAGTTTTTACCTCATGTAGCTTACCTGCTATTGCTGCATTCATTTTGCAAGGTTGAAACAAGGCCTCAGGGTCCTTAGCAGTGCTCAGCAGACTTCAGGCTTAGATTTCTATACCTGGGACTCTAAGAGCATGTTGTGTCAAGCACTTAAAATCATCAGCTATTTTTTTCACTTGATTTGTTCAACAACCGGGTGACACTGTTGGTTGGGAAGTGGATCTCAGTTTTCCCTTCTCCGTGTTCAGAATCTCAATAAGACTTTTCTCTCCATTTAAATGCTGATGGTGTTTCATGAATCTCAGATTTCTAACATTCTGCAACGAGACACACTAACACACATGATCTTGAGAATGTTTGAACATGTATACATTAAAAAAAAAACCACAAACAACACAAAACAACAACCTAACAACAACATTGACATGAATCACACCGTGATGTGTTTATATCTTTCTGCTTTTTTTTTTTTTTTTTATTAACCATCCCCTTGCCCTGTATCTGAGAGTGTGAGCTACTGTTTCTCAATTACACCCACTGGTAAAACCTGCCCTGCAGGGTTTCTCGCAGCGGTTGCCCTTCTAGTGTCAGCGTAGCAGATGAAAAGCAGATGGAAAATTCCAGGGGTTCAGGTCTGAATGTTTCAATGATAAGTTAGCATAACATGGGCTGGTGAGAGCTGGGTTTGGAGTCTGCTATTGAAAATGAGACAGCTGCATTCTAGCAGAGTTGTTTACACGAGAAACTTAGCACTGGAAAACAGGAACAACAAATAAAGGACTCAAGGAATTCACACTCAAAGAAAGAGTCAAAATGAAAAAGAAAAAGGTGAGTACTGAGCAAGTGAGTAGCAGGGACAGTTCACCCCACCTAGAGCCCTTTTAGACCAGGTTTGTTTCTGAGGAGAGACAAACTTTGCCAATCCAGGGACATCCTTTAGCTGAAGTACCTATGTTCAGCTTCTGCAGATCCTTTCTACAGTCAACAGAAGACACAGACCATCTCAGAACAGGCATATAATTTCAGTTAAGGTTTCTTTTCTTTTCACATTGGAGTCAACTCTGGACCATTCATTACCTCCAAAATGAAGACCAAAGACAATTTTTATCCAAACTGAAGAGTAGTGTTTATGAAGCCCTCAAATTATCTCCCACACATGTTCCTCATTCCTATTCATTTTATTTATGTATTTAAATTGTTGCTCACTGGGATACTCTCATCAGACGCACATCTCACTTTCGGGAGAGTTCCCAGGAGAGAGGCAGTCATATAGTATTACTATAGCCCTCTTCAGTACAACACAGACAATATCCTGCAGTATAACTCAATCTAAGCTAGCAGGCAGCTGCACAGAACAGTCACCCTATCAATTAATTTTAATAATAATACTTAGTACTTACAAAGTATGTTTCAGCTTCAAAGCACTTTTCAAACAGAGAGGGCCAAATTGGAGATGTCCTGGTGTGGGATAGTGGGAGATAATGTATTGCGAACACAGTTACACACCTCTCTTTCCTTTGCTTTTCTCCATCCATTTCAGTCCTGTTTTTAACCTTCATTGCACAATATGCAGCCATTTCAACAAAATACTACTGTGCCTATTTCAAGGGAGTTACAGTCAAAACGTAAGACGAGATACTTCATGTATCTGGTAATATGTAAGTTAGAGTTAAAACCTTCTCCCTTTTTTTTTTTTTTTTCCTGGCTACGGATCAGAAAAATGGCACCATGAGTACAGGAGCCATTTCTTAGTACTCTGGTGTTGGAGTGAAGTGGTATTGCAAAGTTTACCCTTTCATTTCCTTTTGTTCCTCCTTTCTGATTCTTTTTTCCATGTGAGAATGCCAATATACTGCACAACGTCTTGGTAAATTTAAGTGGAACAGCTTAAGAATTTTGCTTCCTTTCCAGCCTTTGTTTTCTCCTGCTCCATTTCATGGCAAATTAACTTAAAATGATCTAGCTAGAAAGTGTACTTATGTCAGAAACCATTTCCATTTCCTTTGATATATCATTCCCACAACTGATGTATCTGCACCTACCGGACATAAACATGCTGTAAAGAGGACGGAGTATGTCTAGTGTGGTACCTACCAATACTATATTCATTAATGCTCCAATTTTGCTGTTGTTATGTAACATGATGCATAATGCATCCACATATTAATAGCAAGCACACTGACAACTAAGATGATGATACTATAGGAGATTATTTTATATCAGATGAAAAAATCTCAGTTTCATATAAAGGCAAATTAGACTTCTCTCACAGGATGTTCTAGGGCTACCTCAGCCCTTTACATTGCTGTTCACCAAATGCCAGTTGGGACTTTTTATTTCAAGTACTGACACAATTTTTCTTTTAAGAAAGACCCTGTAAGATATCCACATAAACCAGTCCTCATTTCTTACACACTGAGTAAAATTACTTTTGGCTTAAAAATAGAAAAAAACAAACAAACAAACAAAAAACCCACAAAACTGCTGTTTGGTGAAAACTTGTTTGCTGCTGTGCTTCCAGTCTCATTCTTTCCCTCTCTTCTATTCTTGCTTTCTTTTAGACTTAATTTTTTTTTATTGTTTTATGGTTATAAAGCACATAAAGAAAAATATACTGTAGATCAGCTGCAATCATTTTGTCATTGCTGAAGGATGTTGTTATCTAAAAAGCATTTATGGAAGAGAATATATGATCCATATATTCATAAAATTTGTTCAAATTAGTTTAATGTTCTCAACAATATATCACAGAGCTTTTTCTCTGTTAATCACATGTTTCTTGAAAACAGAACACATATATCTTTATATTTTATCATATCCATTGTATAGTTTGTATATTTTAAATACATGCTGGCAAGATAATTTAATTCATTGTACCATTTTGGTGTATTAAATAATGAGAATTTTTATTATATCTATATCTTATGGACCTGATTTTGATCATATAAAATCTAACAAGTATCCTAAAAGGATGTCTTTATGGAACACTGAAGATTTCAAATAGTTTTTTTATTCACGTTCTTTCTGGGAAGATGCTATATTATGTCAGTCATTATTCATCTATATAACTCTAATTCTGGAACCTTATTTAAATTTAAACCCTTAAATCCACGGTAAGATATGTTTTTCAAAACTATTCTATTTCCCAAAGTTGCACTGGTTGCGAAAATAAACCCCATATTTATATTTAAAAAAAAAATTATTTGT
>NW_010232105.1:0-213 GCF_000690775.1 Eurypyga helias | reverse complement strand
GTTATTACATTGTTTACTCACAATTTCTTAATTACATTTATTTATAATTGGAATTTGATTACTATAATCAAAACAGAGCATTAGATTTGGTAAAATTTCATCAGAACAAGACTTTATTGAATCAAACTGAGAAAAAAAATATGATCCACACATTCCTGGTGACAAAAACTTCATGATATAGTGAAAATGGTACAAGAACTGTACCTCACTCCT
>NW_010232104.1:0-1392 GCF_000690775.1 Eurypyga helias | reverse complement strand
TTTCAGACTGCAATATCACTTCAAATCATTTAAATTATCTCCTATTATAATGTCAATAAACCATACTCAAAAAATGCATTTAGATACGCTGGTGAATAAACTTCACAAATCGCAATAGCACAGATGCCACTGATGTCAGCTCCTGAGTCAAAACCTAATCTTTCAGAAAAAAACAACAAGGAGACTCATACACCACTGCAGGTGCAAAACAAGGATTGATAAACGTGCAACTTCAATTTATTATGTGATTAAAAAAAAAAAAAAAATCTAAGTGAACCAGATGTAAATGAAAGAAGTTTAAAATGCTGTATAAGTCTGGGACATGACAAAGTCTCACATAGGAGAACCCTGAGATACCTAATTTATAAGACCCTTTTATTTATATACTGCTTCTCTCCTTGCCATTATCACTTTTAACACGTAGGATCTCCTGGTAACAATTCGCTGGAAACCTTCTCCACATTGTTTTTGTCTTTATGGATAAGGTCCCTTTTTTTTTTTTTGTTTTTTTTAGAGATTTGGTGATTAAGGAATATCAATAACATCACCAACTTCCATTAGCCATTAGATGTGCCATGGCAACTATATGCTCTATCTCAAACTTAATCCTCTGAAGACTACACCGTCCTTTCTCTTACTGCACACCTAGGGATCCACAGGGAGTTTTGTCCTCTTTCTCAGAACAGTGAGCCTCCAATACCACAGCTGCAATAACCCCTTGAAAGGAAAAAGAGGTTTGCAGATTTCATTCCTGTAGTGCTGTGAAGCAGTTAAGGAGTCTGATGGGTCAGAAAATAGCAGAATTCCTGGGATGTGGATAAATACCATAAATTTGGCAACTGAAACTGGGAGTAGTTGCCTCAGTAGATAGCATTTAAGAACAAACGTCAGCAGCAACACCTAACCAGGCAGTAAGCAATACATGAATAAGACAGACTGTTACTAATTATGTTCATCTTACCATTTCAGCTGCCTCACCATACATTCGAGCATCTTATCAGAACATAAGCATTTACTCCAAATACTACCCTCAAAAACCCATTTCAAAATGCAAATGCTATACATCCATAAACACTGTCACGATTTACAGTTTAATGAATTTCTGCGTAAATAATTATTATATTATTTGCTATAAACAATTACAACTTAAAATGGATGTCTCCAGAAGACATCTCCATGCATAATCAATTTTAACAGACACTTCCTGAGGAAACAAGAAGCAACTTTCTGGTCTAAGTATTAAAAAAAAAAAATCCCTTCGTGTTATACAAATACAGGAACAAACCCATACATACAAATAAACACTAACAGAATGCCCCTGAACTGAGCCGGGTCAGGGGCGCCCGCTGCCAGGGGCTGGTATCCTTCCTCCCCCGGCTGCCGCACTCCGGG
>NW_010232103.1:0-15722 GCF_000690775.1 Eurypyga helias | reverse complement strand
CCCGGGGATCCCCTGTGCGGGGGAAACCCCGGTGCGGGGGGATGCCCGCCGCGGCAGTCGCAGCCCGGGGAGCGGTTATCCCCTACGGGTCCCCCGCCAACCGCCACCCGCGGGCTGGGGCCGAATTGTCAGAATTCAGACTGGCAGAATTGCTTGAAAAAGTGAAATAGCGATGGTCAAAGCGACCTCGCGGGGTGCAAGTTTCCTGGCTGCTGCGGTCATTCAAAGGGAGCGGGAGGCGGGGGGCGTGGCTGTGATTCTAGGGATGTTCTGTCGTACTGGCTCCACGCTATCCGTGTTACGGATGGGAGAGCTGCCTAGAAAAAGTGATTTGTCTCTGGACGGCAAGTCTGGGGCTTATTGAGGAATCGCTGGCAGGCGCAGGCCCTGTCCTCTTCATTAAGCAGCAGCTGACAATGCATATTTTATGTGAGAGAGGAAGGGAGATTCTCCCCGTTACACATACGTACCAGAGCTGAAGAGTGCCTGTGCCTTACTACAAACCCTTGGGTCTTCTTCTCGTGGTGACGTTAAACTTTTGACTTTAAACTTTGTGAGTGTTTGCTTGTCGCCAAATTAATTTACAGGAACTTTGGCTCTGGACTTGCTAAGAGAATGACGGCGTTAAACTTCAGCACATGTTAGCCAGCACCCTGAAGTCCTGGGGTAGGCAGAACAAGTTGTTGAGTTTAATTGAGCACCTAGGATTTATGAATTAACAGGAGTGGAAGCTTTGATTTGCCTTTGTTGAGGGGTCTTAATTTCTCTTTGTCAACATTTGTGTTTACGCCCAGTCGGCACACTGGGGATAAAGGCTGCAGGTAGATGAGGAGAAATGGGTCCCCCGTTCCCCTGTGGCTGGTCCCCTTACATGGGTGGAGGGTGGGTTCCTTGGGTCAGGCCCCTCCACGTGCTGGAGGTGTGCCAGGACAGAGGGTGAAGTTGGAGGTAATGAGCTTCAAGCATTCAGATACGACAGAAATGAACATACCTCCGCAATAAAATAAGCGGGCCAACTGCAGGTGACTTAGATCTAGCACACAGATGAGCGAAGGAAGTGATAAGTGGGGGTGGAAATCCTGTTACCTGTGGTTTGGGATCCCCTAAGGTTACATTTGCATTGATGAATTAAGCTCGCTGTAAAGTTTGTGTGGGCTGCCCATCTTTATGGTGCCCATCTTTAGGTGTCCAGGCTTGAGCAACTGCGCTGCTTGCTGACCCTTGCAGCTCAGCGAGGATCAGATTTAGGGTTTGCCTTGTCTCTCCTCCTCGTTCCATAGCATGCCTATGACTTGTCCTTTTGCACCTGCAGCCAGAGTGCTCAGCGAGAGTCCTTTCCTTTAATTCCATTTTTGTCCTGTGGAAGTAGAGAACAGTTTTAGCTCTGCCAGAGCGTGTGCTGCTTTCATGGTCGCAGAGGTGCTGAAAGTTACAGCTGTGTGCTTCTAGACCCGGCGAAGCTGCCCAGTGATGAAAAGTCCTCTGAGCGGTGCTGGCACGCATCTCGACCACGCGTTTTGAAGCTTTGCAGCTTCCACCTCAGCTGGCTTTACTGCTGTGCCTACTCTCGGCCCGGTGTTAGTGATCTGAGGAGCTGCCAGGACATCCTAATTTTTACATAAACACGTGCTTAGTGTTGAAGACTGAAGTTTAAGTTACGATATGCCTTGAAAACTGGTTTTGAAATGTGGCAAGAGACATGCATAATGCAGGACTGCCCTAGTAGCAACTCTGATGTTAATCAGAAATTATCAGGTTATGAGCTGGACAACTTAAGAGGAGCCTTGCCGCTCACTTTTAATATGAGTTTCCTTTCCAGTTTTTAGGTTTTACAATTGCCTTTTTCAGTGTTGCTGGCTGAAGGACCTCATGGACAAAATTGAAGTACTGGCCTTAACAAAGCAAAATTAGCTTTGCTGTCCTGCTGGAGGATAATATCAAGCAGGCTAAAATGTAATCTTACCGTTTTAGTCAAATGCCTTGCAAGCTACATCTGCATAAGCTTTCTGCATACTCAAGGCCTTCCTTAATCTGCAGGGCAGACTGTGAAAGTGATAGTGTGTAAAGGTAAACTCCAAATCAGTGTGTGTGGGAAAACTCTTAAATCTGTTTTAGATATTAGGTGTTAGCTGGAAGAGCAGCAGAAAAATGAAAATCCTAAAATGGCAGTCCAAAATTCTTTACCTTCAATTAAAATAACTTTTCTGTCAGATTTTATTTTTGTTGCTGATTGCAACTGAGTTGGCTGTAACGGAAATAAATTAACAGAAGAAGAAATCTCTCCTTGTCTCCCATTTTAAACCCGATCTCTCCAACACGCTCTGTTTCAGAGCTCACTTCCAAGTGCTGTCGCCTTTCAAACTGTTTCAGCCTTTGTGGGCAGATATTTATGGTCTGTGTATAATCACCTTCTCGTCTGACGATTATCCCTATCAGGTCCCCTGCAGATAGCCTGGCATGAGCTGTCACTGTCCACGGGGCTCCATACATCTGTGCCAAAATACACCAGCTGAGGATATCATGCCCACTCTCCAAATCATGTTCACGTCGTTAGCTCCCCTGCTCGCTGGGGAGCTGCCAGGTTGTTCGCTGGCGTTCTGTTGGGCGTCTCATCTCTTGCTTCCTTGAGATTTTTGGAAAGTTTGCCATCCAGCCACAGAGCATCCTTGAACTCGTGATTGACAGGCTACGTTTTGGGCGGCTTTTCATCCTGCTCGCAGGACAGAGGCTGCTCTGGTGGCACTTTTCTAACTGCGGCAGGTCAGGGCTGTGTTTATCTGTTACTTCCACTCATGCTGTCAGCTGCCACCAATACTGTTGATCGTTAATTCTGTTTTTAAAAAGCTGAATTCATGTAAAGACTCATTTTATCCTCCACCAGCCTCGTTCAGACCTCTCATATCTTAATCCTGACAGATTTATCACTAGCAGTCCCTATGTTTCTAACATATCTCACATTGCCAGTGCCAAATTGTCCAAGGAGTCCAGCTGGGCTTTGTTTTATTAGTATTCATGTGCATCCTTTTGGGCAGCCCCGTTTGCGCTCCAAGCCTGCGGTGGTGCATGCGAATGGCAGCAGCAAGCGGCGTTTGCCAGGCAGGCAGGAGGATACGGCCAGCGCGGGGTGGTGGAGCAGCCCACACATGCTTGTTCAGGGCGTTTTAACAGCCCAGCTTCTGCTGGGGGTGCTGCCAAGCCTCCTGGCCGAGAGTCTGAGTTTTGGAGACTGCGTCTTTGTGCACTGATGGAGTGGGTTTCGTCTTGACTTTTGCTGTGAGAGTTGTAAAGCCAGAAGTGACGTTTCTAGGGTGTTTGCAATTAGGTCTGAAATATTGTTATGTTTATATGGCCAAGCTCTTCCCAGCTCTGCATCCCATGCAGCATCCAGTCCTGCTTAGGATGCCAGGCCCTTTGTGCTCTTCATATCAGAGGGATATTTCATTTAATCACTTTTTCTGATGCCTATTTTCCCCTCTGTGAATCTTTGTGGTTTCCTGTACATCATCTTCAAGGTCCCTTCCAACCCTAGCCATTCTATGATTCTATGATCTCATATTTTGCTCTTCCTGTTGCATGCACATTGTACTTGCACTTCCAGTAGCTTTTCAGATTACTTCTAGGATACAAGCACATCATCTCCAAAATTTTATAGTAGTAAAGGTCTAAATCACACCTGTAGAGGCTTCTTTTAGGCCCTGTGGAGTCTCTGTGACCAACTACATTAAAAATCCATGGCCTGAGTAGGTCTGTTAGAGAATTGTGGTTGATTCTTGATAGGACAGTGCAGTCCAAAAGGACAATCCTTTTTGCTTCTAGCTAACACAGAGTGCTTCAATTGCACTAAATTTGTATCTCTTTGATAAAAGGCTCACTCTCACTGACAACAGGTATTGTTTCTCAGGAGGCCTCTGCTCCAGGATGATGACCCTTCTCTTTTTAGCATACATAAGAGTTTGAGAACAGGTTGATACCTGATGTAATGTTGGCATCAGTACTTCAGGAAGTGACTTGATCAACTGCATCATCTAATCAGAAATGCTGACTCCTCTGTTAAATCAGTTCCTGTTGTTTCATTAATTTTTCACACCCCATATAAATGGAGCTGCTGTTTTCCATGACTTGGAGCTAGGATGAGAGATATTTGGTTAGCTGGAGGGCAGGGGGGGTTGTCCATTCACAAGGTCAACATGACAAAACTTTTGATTATATGAACATGTTCTTTCTTGTCCAAAATATGTGATCTAATAAGGCAAGAAGTAAAATGTTTCACGGCCTGTTCACCGTGCTGAATAAGACACAGCAAGGCATAAAAAGATGGACAGATAATTTGGCACAGAAGAATCTTTAACCGGTTTATTTTGAGATGTTTGTGAAGAGGAACTGTGTCAGTCCCTGTGAATTTCATCTAATAGTGTAGGTCATGTGCATTAAATGGAAAACCTTCTTCTGACAATGGTGAAAGTTTGCTGTTTTCTTGCTTCTATTGATTGTGTTCTAATTCTGAAAACAGCTGATCAAGCGAAGAAATAAACTTTGTGTGTGACTGCTTACCTTTGAAAGAATGTATTAGAATATAAACTTCACCCATTCCAGGTGTATATTCGAGGGTTTTTGGTTTGATATAGACGTGTAAAAAATTTGTAAAAAAATAAAAAATCTGGACTTTGTCATAATGCTCCGTTTAATAAGGTATGGGCCTGACCTTGTGTGAAGCTGAGCATGGTGGGTATCTTTATTCCGCAGCACTGTCTGTACACAGCGACGTTGGTGTGCTGAAGATCCCCTGTTACTTCAGCTATTAGAAAACATGAGGAGGACTACTCAGTCCAGATTATTTAAGTGTATCTTGGATTCCTTTTCTGCCATTGAGAGCCCTGCGGTGTCAGAGCTATAGCTGGGAATGAAATGTGGCCTCTGCAGCTTACAGGGAAGGAACAGCATCTCACTTCTGAGCCACCTTCCTTTTTGAATGGGAGGTCATGCAACTGTATCCAGGTTAAAAACTGCTCTCGCATTTTGACACAGATTTTGAAACAGTATTTATTTCTTCATATATCGCCACTTAAGCTAGGAAAATGCGCCCCACTGAAGAGACACCTTGGGTAAACACTTGTGGTTGAGGGGAAAAGTGCGAAGTCATGGCAGAAGAAATCTTCACAGTTTAGAAAGAAGGAGCTTGTCTATTTATTTTGTGTCATGCATGTTCTTTGTTCCTGTTTCTGATCCTAAGCTGGGATGAATTCTCTCAGCTCCATGGATCTGGCTCCTTTGTGCAACCCGGTGCTGATGTTTTGTGCTATACATTTAAAATCTGCTTGACAGGATCCGAGGATGTGTAGGTTAGATGAACAAAGCTGTGTTAGTGACCTGGGAAGATATCCGAGGTCTTCTCCCTGCCCTGAGGAAACAATAACAATAAATGTTCGTTACTCCTGCAGCTCATCTCCTGAAGAAGCCTGTGCAAGTCAGGAGTTATGGACTGATCCAGTGCTTATGGTGCCATTTGTTGTAATGTCACACACATAAAACTGAGCAGGGTAGGTGGCTTCAAGAACATTAAGTAACTCTTTAAGTTTTCTGTTCGTTCACATTCTGAAAAATAGGAAGACAGACCTCAGTGACAGCTTATGTTAGTACAGGTGCAGTTCACTTTTCTTGTTTCTGCTGTTGTGTAGTGCGAGTAGCAGGTATTCCCCACACAAACAAGAAACGCACAAAGGGTATTAACTCCCCAGCCCAGTAGCTCGTTTGCTAGGCTTGGGAAAGAACTACAAATAGTTTCCCATGCACATTTACCTAAATTAATACTGAAATTTGCTCCAGCTGGATTTGCTGTGTTTTCAGCGTGATTTCCCAGAGAATATCCGAATGAATTATTTGTGTGCATGTGATGAGCACAACTCAAACTCCCACTCAGTAGTTTTTTCACTGATGATTGTATATGGGAAGGAAAATCTCTCAGTATAGCTATGCTAAGGAGTCTCTACTCAGTGGGGAAGGCTAGTAAATCATCAGAGAAAGAGAATGTGCTGTACCTTTAAAAAGACTGAGAGGAAATTGTAATTTTGAATTTTATTCAGTGGAAAGTAGCCTTTTTTGAGGGTGTGGAGGGGAAGAGCTGGGGAGGAAATCTGGATTTTCTTACATTTATGTGGACCCCTTGCTGAAAAGTGAATATATTCAGTACTTTTTTCTTTGATATTGGAGCTCTGTGGATTAGTTGTGTCTGTTCTTCTAAAGCACAGGTTATTATTTCTCCACTCGTGTAAGTATTGTCATTAGATGCTGCCTCGCTGAGGCTGAAGGGTTCAAGGCAGAGTTTATAATCAACATGGGAATCCCTGGGACTGGGACTCTTCAGGGATGGAGCAGCAGATTAGGAAGAAGAAAATGTGCCCAGTAATGCTTATGTAGGGATGATGCTGGGGTGATGCTGAGTTAAGATATAACATCCTTCACTATGGCATCCTGGAAATACCTGTGGGAAAGGCACTGTGCAGTCTTCTGTATTTTTCACCTTTTATTACTTCTGTTCTTTTTGTTTTCATGAGAAAAAATGACTGGGCAAATTTATATGGTGTGCTTCTAAAGCAAGCCTAACGCAGGATTTGCAGCAAGAGGACAGAAGTTCTCCTAACTATAATCATAGAATATTTTGTGTTGGAAGGGACCGTTAAAGGTCATCTAGTCCAACGCCCCACTGCATGAGCAGAGATATCTGCCACTAGATCAGTTGCTCAGAGCCCTGTCCAACCTGACCTTGCATATTTCTAGGGATCTCCCACCTCTCTGGACAACCTGTGCCAGGGTTTCACCACCCTCTTTGTAAGAAGTTCCTTCCTTATATCTAGTTTGGATCTACTCTCTTTCTTTTAAAACCATTACCCCTTGTCCTTTTGCTACAGGCCCTACTAAAAAGTTTGTCACCATCTTTCTTTTAAGCCCCCTTCAGGCACTGGAAGGGGCTCTAAGGTCTCCCCGGAGCCTTCTCTTCTCCAGGCTGAACAACCCCAACTCTCTCTGCCTGTCCTCATAGCAGAGGGGATCCAGCCCTTGGACCATCTCCGTGGCCTCCTCTGGACTCACTCTAACCAGTCGATATCCTTCTGATGTTGGGGGCCCCAGAGCTGAATGCAGTACTCCAGGTGGGGTCTCCCCAAAGCTGAGCAGAGAGGAAGAATCCCCTCCCTCGCCCTGCTGGCCATGCTGCTCCGGATCCAGCCCAGGATATGGTTGGCTTTCTGGGCTGCCAGTGCACATGGATGGTTCATGGCCAGCTTGTCAACCACCAGTACCCACAAGTCTTTTCCCCCAGGGATGCTGCTCTCAATCCCTTCATCCCCTGGCCTTTACTGATATTGGGGGGTTGCCCCAACCCAGGCACAAGACCCTGCATTTGACCTTGTTGAACCCCATGAGGTTCACACAGGCCCACTTCTTCAGCGTGTCCAGGTCCCTCTGGATGGCATCCTATCCCTCAGGAGTGTCAACTGCACCACACAGCTTGGTGTTGTCTGCAGACTTGCTGAGGCTGCACTCCATCCCACTATGTCATTGATGAAGACACTGAAAGATACTGGTCCCAGTACAGACCCCCAATGGACACCACTTGTTATGTCACTCACTATTCAAAGCTACTTTGGGTTTGAATCTCACATTTATATTCACCCTCTTCTGTGAACTCCAAGTGCTGAGCTCTTCCAAAGCTGGAACCTCTCAATACCCATCACCTGGTGTGCTGAAATGCCCTCTGGTTCCATGCTTTGCTGCATTATTTTTCTCATATTTTGAAATGTTCTCTTCTAGGAAAAAAGACAATTCTGTATTTGGATTGGTCCTGAAGAGTAATTCTTCTGTCAAATATAACATCACAAATGAGGCTGGACAGCTGTTTCCCAAATATAGTATATGTATATATTCTATACACGTAATAAAGCTTGGTTTTCACTATTTGAAGTGTTCTGTAGTCTCCCTGCCCCCTCCTGCAGTCAATGGCAAATGTTGTTCTCAAAACTCCACTTGTCACATTTTGTTCTTGAGAACAGGGAGGATATTGAGATATACTGGCTTCTTTCCTTGAGTGCATTTCAATATGTATTTGGTATAATGAGAGCCCAAATCCTTCTCGCATTACTTATGCTTTAATCACACTGTGCTCTCCCAAGATTGCTTTAATCGCATTTGCATCAGCAGGAGTAACTCTGTATGATGAGCAATATTTCATCTGCAAACAGAGGAGACAGATCTCGGGCACACGATGAGGAAGGAACTGGCTGTCCTGGATTTGTTACAGCGCAGCTCTCTAGCAAAGAATGGTGTAGCATCCTGATTTGAGAAATATATATTCAAGAATTAGAATGAACAAAAGCTATTTTTACAGTTTTCTTGAGGACCTGTCAAGTGTGATAGTTCCCTTTCAATTTTCTAGTAAATGGCTTTTTGGCATGTGCTAACTCCCAAGAAGCACGATGCTGCCTAGTGCAGCAGACATCATTTTGTACTTTAGCCATGACATTACCGTATATGAGAGCTGAAGTTATATAGATATTACACCAATATATAAACCATGTGTGTTAGAAAGACAAGTTCAGTTTTGAAATATTTGACTTAGCTATGCTTTTCACTTTCAATCTGTGCCAAACATGTGCTTGAATGACTGATGGAGTCATATGGTTCCCTGAATAAAGCACTTTATTGTGCACAGACTTAGAGCCTTCCAACAGTTGTATTACAGAAGCTTGAAGATTAAGATGATCCAACTGCTTAGGGGGTATGTTCCACAATGAATATTTTCTTTTTTTTTTTTCTTTCTCTCCTCTCTGTTTTTTCCCTTAAAATGTGTCATTAGTTTGTTCAGCTGGTTGCACAGTGACACTGGCTGCAGAGCCTTCGGTGGAGAAGAACAGCAAGTTACCTTCAAACTTCAGCTTTCACTCCCATGTCCGTGTAAAAATGTTGAACACATGATTTTTTCCATGGAGTTTATGGCATTTTGTGGGGGAGGGGTGGGAGGGCTGTTTCCTGTCACAGATTATTTCATCAGCAGAATTAGATGTAGGAAGAGAATAACTCATGCAAGAAAAACTGATGACAGGAGATAGAATTTTAAATCCCAAATATTAAAAAGTGGGGTTTTTTTAATGTTGTTAAGTTAAAGGGGATTGATGCATCTCAAACTCCCATTTCTCATCTGAGCAGTCAATGCTCGTGAAGCTGCTCAGTGTGAAAGATCAAGTGGACATGCTGCAGAGTCATACACTGATCAGTTCAGAGTTGACAGACCTGTCAGGCTGGAGAGAGGATGTTTTTCCATGAGAAGCAGAAAGAACAGAAAATTAAATTCAGAAATGCGTGGAGTCGTCTTGCCGCTGCCTGTCCTCAGGCTCATCAAAGCCCTTTGCTGACTTTTGATGTTTTAAAAATTTTGTACCTGAGTAGTAATTTTGCAAAGTGAAGAAAAAGACGATTCAAGCCCAAGAAGAGCCACGGAATTTGTTGCTTTCCAAGAGTTACTTGTGCTTAAATGCCTGAGGTCTTGGGTTTGGGAATGGGGGGAGGAGTGAGAAAACAAGTACAACTTTGTTTAGTTAGGTGGCTTGCTTTTTTTTTTAATAATCATTTTCCAGGCAGGCCATGAAAGGGCTAATTTTACTAGATTTTGTAGAGAGAATCAATGTGGTGCTTAGATGTGCAGAGGTTAGTTGGAAAAATAATTTATGATTTTGAACTAATAAAACTTTCAAGAGATAAGATTTTTATTTTATGCACAGTCAAGTCTTGCCCAGACTTTTGTGCTTACATACAGATGAGGGCAGAGTCTGGCATGTTATGTATGCGCTGTCTGTTTTAAAGCTGTGTCAGTGCTGTTAGTGGGAAGTACCTTATCAGCGTGGTGGAGGTTCTGATTTTTGCCCTTTCTTTTGAGAGGGTGTTTCAGCTGGTGGTTAGTGTAAAATTTAAGATGGATGGATGGTTGAGTTTAAGGCCAGCTATTGCTTATCTGACCCTGTGCAAGTTACTTGACTTTTCTTTTTTAACGATTATACACTGGAAATCTTGTACTGGTTTATTTTGCAGCATTTTCGTATTTATTATCAGATATTATTATAATTTTCATTTTTTATATTAATAAGTGACGATTTATTATTTTTCCTGCCTCAAACAGAATGGGTACCTTTCTAGAAGGTGGTTTCAGTGAGATCTGTGCCTAGATAATGTTTAGCTTGGGTAATGTTTTGGCTTTTGCTGGAAGGTGGAGTGAAATAGAGGACTGGCAGCACACATCCCCACTCCTTGGTCAAATAGTTGGATAGCTGACCTTTTTAAGTCCTGATGTTAAGAATTTCCATTTAAAGTAAGTTAGTCTTTAATTTTTTTTTCTGTGATGGCCAAGAGCTGGATGTGATCCTCTTTGCTCAGAAGTTCTATACTGCAATCTTATCTAACATTATGTATAGCCACTTTATACTCTTACCACCTATAAATATATCAGTCCTGGCAAAATAAATACCAAGTGGTATATAAAGCTAAAGGACAATCATGGGTCCTGTCATCTTTGATTTTCTAGATTATGCAAAATAATTCTTCTAGTTTCCTTCTTGTAATTCAGTTTTTCCACTTCCCTGCTCACCCTGGCAGCCTTTCCAATCCACCAGCTCCAGGCTGAAATAATCTTTCATGAATGCAGGTGAGGAGAAATGTCTGCAATATTCCAGATGTGCTTCTGTCGCTAACTCTCAGGAGTAACTTCAACATCTGATATTCACTGGAAACACCTCTCTTGATGCAGTGTTCCAGGACTCTCTTTGCTTCATGTGACATCCATGTTAGGCTGAATAGCATGTATGGGTCTTTCTGGTGTCATTTGCCTTTGAAGATTTCTGCTTAGAGCAGAAAATTTCCTAGTCCCTAAGGGTATGATCCTCCATTCTGTACTACTTGGTTTCAACCCTCTGCCAGCTAGTTATATTCCTGTCCTTCTCTGTGCAGACGTCATTTCCTAACTTGGAGCACTGGATTTCAGGAGGACACTTCGGCACATTGAGTAAAGGTGGAAATCACAGAATACTAGGGTTTGGAAGGGACCTCTGGAGATCATCCGGTCCAAACCCCCGCCAAAGCAAGGTCCCCTTGAGCAGGTTGGACAGGAATGCATCCAGGCGGCTTTGGAATATCTCTGGAGAAGGACACTCCACAGCCTCTCTGAGCAGCCTGTTCCAGTGCTCTGGCACCCGCAAAGTGAAGAAGCTTTTCCACATGGAATTTCCTGTATTCCAGTTTGTGCCTGTTGTCCCTTGTCTTGTCGCTGGGCACCACTGGAAAGAGCCTGGCCCCATCCTCTTGATACCTGCCCTTTAGATATAGATAAGCATTGATAAAATCCATCTCAGTCTCTTCTTCTCCGGGTGAAACAGCCCCAGCTCTCCCAGCTTTTCCTCACAAGAGAGGTGCTCCATTCCCTTGACACTAACGCTGATCCTATACGGTCTCTTGCTGAACTTTGGTAGAAATCTTCTTTTGCCTGTTTGGTTAGCGATGTACTTGGTGGATAGTCTCTACTCCTTATCCAGTTTCACCTTAAATTCACTCCCATCTTGAAGGGCAAATGCTCGGTCCTTCTCTCAGTGTATAAGATGGGTAATTTTGGATTTAAAAGTTTTGGTTTGAGTCTGGAGGCGATAAAAGAATTGTCCCAAATAAGACTTGAGAGAAAAGCATCTGATGTGAGGGATAAAGCTCGCTCCCACCTGATGGGTGTTTCTGCTGGCAATGGCTGGTGCTGTTGGGATTCCTGCCTGGCTCACTGGGGCTGGTGGCACTAAGCAGACCCCACCTGGCCGCAGAGCCTGTTGGGATGCCTCAATACCCCACCACAAAACTAATTGCCAGTGGTTCAGTGAATGCTGGGTGCAGCCATGTACAGCCCTTCCTCCATGGCCAGAAATGACCCATCCAAATCATGGATCCCACTGACTGTGAACTAAGCTGAAGGAAAATGAAGAGGGAAATGGATAAGGCATGCCCTTTCCGTCTCCCCTGGCAGTGAAAAGGCCTGCTATATGGAGCAGAGCCGTTAGCTGTTTTCACTGTGTGGAAAGATTACTCTGTTCTATTATTCCTTTCTATCCCAAGATTATTCTGGTGCATTGGTGTTTTGTTGCAAAGGAAAAAGCAGGTAGGCTATGGCTTACAATTCTGAACCCTTTTGTAATATGAAAGGTAACACAGGATAATGTAATTTAATTTAATTTTAGCCTTTTTTTTGTTGTTCCCCCGTTTCTGTTACTTCCATAACATCCTGCAGCGTTGCTGGAGCTGGGGCCATAGACCCTCAGCTGGACTTCAGTGGGATGTTGGGGGTGTAAGAGCGCCTGGGTGCCTCGGGACCCTGACGGAGTCATGGTAACTGGTGTGGGACAAGACATGTGGATAGGAATCCCAGAACGTGCGTATCCGTAACGGGAAGGAAGCACAGCATCATACGTTGGCTTTATTGTAAATCTGTATGTTAATGTGGTATTTATACTCCCCACCCTCACCCCCCCCCAGGTCTGACTCCTCTCTCCTGTGGTGTGCCAGGGGAGCGAGGAGCAAAACCAGCACTAGCAGGATGGCAGGGGTGTGCAGTTGGGGGGAATGTTTTCTTTTTCTTCTTCCACTTCAGTCCATTTTATCCAGTCCCACTCAGTACTGAGAGCAATCACCTTTTTATTTATCATAAGGACAAATAAATTGCACTGTCTGACTAAAAGCTTATTAATTTTAAGTAAATGCAAATCTGAAGTGTGTCTGGGCTTCTTCAGGAGGCAGTGGCTGTTAAACAAAGATGTCACATTGCATGTTTGGAGTTTATTTTGCACAGAGCTTGGAGGAACTGAAACACAAAGCAAAAAGATGAAAACTATTCTTAACTTCTTTGCCAACAAGTCCTTGTATGATACTGTGCAAAGAAGAAAAGTTGTAAAAGTACTTGGGAGATGAAAAATATTTAAGCCACGCAAAAGTCACTGACAGGTAACATCTACTCATCTCACTGTGTACAAAGTACCTTTTATATTACTGAAAAAAAAGAGAAAAAAGGGTGCTACATCAGCTTGTGGGCTGCCTGTGGATCAAAAGCGTTACCTTCAGTGCAGGCTGAAAATAGAAAACAGATCGACGCAACTATGAAGTTTTTAATGTGAAAAAGTGGGAGACAAGCTTGCGTCAGGAAGAACTGGACAGAATTTCACTGAAATGGAAAATAAGTAGGTGAGTAAGTAGGTGCATGTGACACAAAAGATAGGAAACCTGGGTCTAATAAAAGTTTCTGGTAATACAGATGGCTTGATTTTCTTCCCCTCTCATGACACGTTACCAAAATTTAAATTCTCTGATTTCAATTATTACACTATTTATAGTGCTGTAATACCAAGAGTCCCTGTAGAGAAGAGGCCTCGTTATTAATGTAATGCAAACAACCCTAATGGTTCCAGCTTCAAAGAAATCTTAATGAAAATGGGTAAAGGAGATGAAGAGTGGCAGGGAGGAAATACCAGCACGTCTGCGTGCATGAAGAACTGCAGCTCACGGGATGTGATCAAGGTGATGGAAACCCTTCGTTAGTGCAGCTGTCCAGTCCCATCCCATCCTGCTCCTCTTCCAGTGCCCCTTGGATGCTCTTTGGAAGGGCTGGGCTTACGCTTGGAGATGGGTGGCTCAAAACCAATGGAAGAAAACCGGGCGAGTGTTTTGTTCAGTCATCGTGGAAGAGATATATGGGATAAATTCTTTGGTGTTTCCCACTTGGAGGTGAGGGCAGAGTGTGCTGAAGGGTCTCTGAGGTTTCCAGCAGCCTTTGTGCCTGGTCAGACTCGGGGATCCTGGGCTGTATCCAGAGAAGTGTGGCCAGCAGGTCGAGGGAGGTGATTCTGCCCCTCTACTCTGCTCTGGTGAGACCCCACCTGGAGTGCTGCGTCCAGCTGTGGAGCCCTCAATATCAGAAGAACATGTACCACTTGGAGCGAGGCCAGAGAAGGGCCACGACGATGATCAGAGGGCTGGAGCACCTCTCCTATGATGAAAGGCTGCGAGAACTGGGCTTGTTCAGCCTGGAGAAGAGGAGGCTCCGAGGAGACCTCATTGCAGCTTTCCAGTTTCTGAAGGGGGCCTACAAGGGTACTGGGAGAGGACTTTTTACAAGGGCCTGCAGTGATAGGACAAGGGGTAACGGGTACAAATTGAAATCAGGGAGGTTTAGATTAGATGTCAGGAAGAAATTCTTCACAGAGAGGGTGGGGAGGCACTGGAACAGGTTGCCCAGAGAAGCTGTGGATGCCCCATCCCTGGATGTCTTCAAGGCCAGGCTGGATGTGGCTCTGAGCAACCTGGTCTAGTGGAAGGTGTCCCTGCCCATGGCAGGGGGGGTGGAACTAGATGATCTTTAAGGACCCTTCCTCCCCAAACCATTCTGTGATTCTATGTTTGTCCCATTTTTAGAAAGTTTTCTGCACACTTCAATTTCTATGCCTATGGGTTTGGGTTTGTTTTTTTTTTTTGGCCTCTTACGTTTTTTATGTTGGCTTTTTTTTCTCCTGGCTTAGTCTTCCTCTACCCATGTCTCCTATATGTCTCCATTGTTCGGTCAGGCTCAGTGGCCTTTAGATGTTGTCATCTTTCCCATCTCAGATGCATATGTGTGGGTTGCTCTTTGTTAGCTGTTGACCCTTATTTTCTGCAACGTGTTGTTTAAAACTTGGCAATCAGGCTGCAGAATCCTATTTAAAAGGATTTACCTTTTTATCTTCCCCTACTTTTATTAAAATGATCTACAGTTTACCTATAGGTTAGACAGGTTTCTTCTTTTGTCGTCTTTTGGAAATACACGTAGTACATAAATATAATGGCCTTAAATCAGAAAAACATTGTTATTGCTTTTTGTAAAGAAACTGTAATGTGCATATATCCCAGAGGACAGCTGGGAGTTAAGCAAGTGTGTAACGTTAAGCATGTGCCCGAGTGTTCTTCAGAAGGAGGCCCCGTGACTGGGCTGCAGTGCTTTCTCTGCCTTCTGCAGGAAGCCGTGATTTTTATCACACCCAATAATTTAAATAAAAACATTCAGATAAGCAGCAAAATATTTGGCTGAAGGAAGGCAGCTAGACAGAAAGTGATCTTGTGTTTTATAAATGCTATGGCTTCGGCAGGGTTTGCAAGCCCAAAAGCTTGCCTGTTTCGTTTCCCCCAAATAAATTATCTTTTCCAATAAAGATATAACTGCTGCCTATAAACCTGTCTTGATGTCTGTCTCCAGACTATCAGCACTTCTGCACAATACACGTTTTCAGCGTGCAGATAAATAAGCACGTGTCTAATACTGAATTTGCTCACTGTCACCTTTGTTATGCACCACAAGCATGCGTTTGTCGTGACAGGAGCAGCAAAATTGAACTGCATTTTTATCGTTCCCTTTTCCCATGATATTTTCATAGTGCTGTGGACTGCGGCCTTTTTGGACCACGCCGTGTCAGGTGGGAATAACGCATCTGTGCACAAACGCTGATCGTCCCCCTTTTTTCTTCTGTTTCGGGCAATGTTGTGGTGTTAGTGCTGTGTGGAGTTAATAAGGAAGGCAACTTGCACATGCAGGAGCAGCAGAAAGCCTGTGATGCCCCCTGACGTGACGGCTCACACAGTAGGTCCCGCCGCGGGCAGGCGCGCCATGGCGGCGGGCGGGACGGCTC
>NW_010232102.1:0-14420 GCF_000690775.1 Eurypyga helias | reverse complement strand
CTGTCCAGGCCGGAGAAAACAGCTCAGTGCTTGGGCTGCTTCACAAAGCGCCTCTCAAGTCCACATGGCTATGCCCTGGCTGGATGGCTTCAGGATTATCCACAGGACTCCCTGTGTTTAGAGGGAGATGCAGGTTTATCTCCTCCTCTTTGTTAATCAAACACCAAATCAGCTGCTCATCACCTGTACAAGTGCCAAGCTGCTCCATTCCGGCACGGGAGCGGGTTCTTCACGCCCCGGGAGAGAAGCCCAGCGAGCCGGGCGGCGGCAGGTCTCGCAGCACCTCCCATGTGCAGCGGAACGGCTGCCTGACGGTCACCCGTGAGACAGGCCCCGCGGGGCTGTCGGCACAGGCGGTTGGGTGATGTGCTACCCGTGTTATCCAGCGGCCAGGGTATGGGGCCTGTACCACGAGATTAAAACTGACCTCCAGATCGGGCATGGGAGTGAGAAAGGTTAGCTGCTCTCTCCCCTTAAAACGTGCTTCCAGAGTGCTGGCAGCCACCACTCGCTGAGATTTCTTCCTTCCCATTTATGGTTTTCTTTTTTCGTCCGCAAGGAATTGTGAATGACCAGACTGTGAGCAATTTAGGCACATCTCAGAGCCACACTCCTTAAGCAAAGCCAGTATCAGTTCCTGTGGAAGAAGGTGGTGTTTGTTGTGAGGAGACCAAGAGTCGGACCTCAGGCATCATAGCAAAAATTTTAGTCTAGGCTTTGAGGGAAGTGAGCAAAATGAGAAGCAGAAGTATTAGCAACTGTTGTTTCACGACATGGAGGTTACATGAAGGGAGAGGATCTCTCCAAGTCAGACAAGTAAGAGGTGTATGAGTCAGAACAGGCTCACATTTATTGCGTGAGATGCCTGTGCTCTCTTGTCCAACCTGTCCCACTTCCAGCCCTGTCAGAACTGCCTGTGATGATGCTAAAGTTATTTACCATGTCTCCTCAGGTAGCCTCCAAAGCCATTAGATTTTCCCTCTTGATAACATTTCCTACAGACTATAAAAAATAAACAGCAGAGATCCCGAAGGGAAGAGAGTAGCATTGCAGTTCTGGTGAGGTCTGACTGTACTCAAAGAAAGGAAATTCTCACTGGGAGTAAGGGGCCACATTGGTGTGAAATAAAACTCTCTCCAGTGGCAAGGCACTGCTAACTAAGCTAGAAGAGGGTCTGACATCCAAGAATTCATTTTCCTCATGTCTGATATTTAGTCAGTCTGTCAGAAGCAGAGTAACTATGAGGGACAGACATAAATGTGTTGATAAGTCCGTTACTATAGGAACAATTTTAAGGAACACGTCACTACAACAGTCAGGAATTAAACCTTGTAATGAAGGAAAACAAACGCAAGAATGAAAACTTTCACCACTTTATTGACTAGGATTATTTCTATCAATACACTTTGTAAATACCCTTGTAAATATGCATATACATACTTAATATCTATAAATACGTACTTATTTTATATACAAACATAGACATTATATCTCCTCAGCAGATCACTGCTTCTCTGTCTTTCCTGAGGGCACAGTTCTGAATTTTTTAAGATAAAGCCTGCATCCGACCCTGCTGCATTCCTCCTTGCTGTCCTGCACTCCTTCACCCTGTTACCCTGAGCATCCCTCCCATTGCCCGAGCAGCCCCACTGCTCCCTTCACCCTCATCCTCTGCACACAGTCCCATCCTCAGTCCTGCGTTCCTGCCTAACACCTGCCACGAATTCCTCTTTCTGACCCAGGTGCCCAAAATCTCAGATGTTGCCTCTTCTCACTGGCCTGGGGAGGAGCTCCCACCCAACCACCATACCAGGTTCCTACGGGCAGTGGGGCTCCTGCAGCCTGTCAGCTTTTTTGTCTGGATTCTGCTGTTTTGAGCTCAGCCACTTACAGTCAGGACAGTTTATTTCTGAGAAGCAGCCTTCGAGTGTATTAACAGCTCCCATTAATTTCCCCTGCTGATTCGACAGCTCTGTGGGCGGGGAGGCGTGCCTGTTTTCTTCTGCTTCCTTGGCCATGGGAAAGCCCACAGGCTGTACACAAAACCAGTTCTCCCTTCCCTTGTAAAATTGACCCAAAGCATGTTTATCACCTCAGAACAAAATTCTCAAGGCGTCAGCTATGCCATAATTTTATGTAAACGTCGTTTTCCATGTTTCAGGGAGCTGAGTAAATCATCAGCTTGTCTGACCTAGTTACTTCTCAAAAGGCTTGCCACACATCAGTGTCCTCGGGCCTTTTGCATCCACTAAATACCTTCCACTCACCTGGGATTATCTTATCCTCGTTTGATCTTGTAAGCATGGTCCCACACGTCTGCTTAGGGGAGAGTCAATCTGCTTGCTCTGCTGGTAATCCTTGCTATTATTTTATGGAAGTTTATTCTGGATAGTCCACATTTTACTTTGCAGAGGGTTTAGTCATATTCTGACGTCGTTTTTGTCAGACCTAGTTTTCTCCAAATACTGCTACTACTGATATACCTTCCTTAATTATGTTCCTGACAGAAAACAATTTAGCTAATTTTCTTATTACGAAAGATTGTTTTAAGGCTAGCGTTAGAGCTTATCATTTACCAACCCTCCAGCTCAGCCACCTCACAGTTGTTCTCGTGGTGTCTTGGTTAATTTCTCACTGGCCAACCCCCAAACTTGCCCCTAGTAAAGGGGATTTTCAAGTGCACAATATCAGCTAGTGAAATATTAATTCATGCCCAGAGTTACCCAGATCTGCCCTGTCCTAGAAGGGCATGTGCGTTTAGCTCATTTCCTTATCTAAATATTCATGCATCTCAATAGTGCTATGTGTTTGTTCCACCACAAATATAGCAATGATAAATCAATGAAGTTTGCACAAATTAATCAAAATGCAGCAGGCAATTCTGGAGTTTAGCAGAGCTGTGGGTTTTTTTTGAACTGGCTCTTTAAATCCAAAGTACAGATCTCGAAGACATTCAGCATGAGAAGGCTGTGCTTTCCAGGCTCTGTGATTTCTTTATCACTGGTCATATTTATAAATTATTTTACTTCTGGGAAATTTTAATTCTAGGATAAAATTAATTACAAAATCCTCATTTGCCTAGTGATTATAAGAAATATCTATTTGGGTGTACAATAAACAATATGATCTAGGGTAGCATAATATTATGAAACCTGTATTTTCATCTTTGTTAACCTATGTCTTTGTATTGGTGATGCTTCTCAACATAGAAAACATTAGTTAGATTTGTGACCCTATTCAAAATCTATCCAGAACTCCATTTTTGATTCCTAAGATACAGGGAGTGGTACTGAAGAGTTCTCTGCTACCAAGATTTTAAAACTAAGAAGTAAAGAAAATTTAAACTTTTAATTTAAAGAATTAGCTTTGCTCTAAGTTATGGCCAAGGGTTAGTGTGTGCTTCAACACAGGTCCTCAAAAGTATTAGGCTTCAGCAGCATCCCAGGTGTTTCCCACACTGAGAAATTCGTGGGCCCACCTTAAGCACTAAACTGTCTATTGCTGTTCACAGAAAGGGTTGTACAAGGAGACTGAGCAGCTCCTGGACATGCCACTGCTTAGGTTAGCTCTACTTCACCTTCCAGGATGATTTCTAGTGGCTCAAGGTCAGTAAATTACTGAGATTCCTTCTGAGCAGGGCAGCACAGTTGTGAAGACGCGCAAGGAGAGCACCTTGCTTTGCCATACTCCACCCTTCATCCCAAGGGACAGCCACGACCCAGTGCTTGGGTTCTAGGAAGGTGGGGGAAGTGGGCACCAGTCACTATTTGGGATGCTGAGTGATCGCTCTTCACTGCTGGTGTAGTTTCTCCTTATCCAGAGGTGAGGGCCAGAAAGGTCCTGCCTGGGAACATCGGCAGATGTTGCACCCTTGCTGATCTGGAAAAGAGATGTGGAGGAGACAGGGTTCTGGGCATTGACCACGCACCTGCTGCAATGCCCAAAAGTGTTCTGTGTCCCCCCACTTGCTGTGAATCCAGGTTATTTCTCCCAGTGTAACAGTGCAATGGGGATATGCTGCGGGGCAGCCATCAGCCATATCCAACAGTCTCCTGACAGTCGGGGCTGTCTTCCACCACGTGGGAGGCTGTGGGTTGAGCCCCTGCTGCAGCCCAAGGATTTGAATCCAGTTGTCATGTGTCCAAGGCCCATGCTGCAAATAACAAGCTGGGAGATGGAGGCATGCGAGCTCTTTCATGTCTGGTGTGCCCCAAATGTGCCTCAGTGGGGCCAAGGGGCAGACCAAAATTTGTCTTCCAGGGTCCCACTTCCCTGTGGGCTTTGCTTTAAGGTCTCCAAGCAGAAAGGGAAGTATCTGTGGAGCTGCCCACTGTTGAAAGTATGGGTGCTGGTGGGATTTTAAGGAGACCGAGCAGTGGGTTTTGACTCAGAGACTCTCAGACCCCCCTCCATCTCAGCAAGGCTTTCTGGACCCAGTGCATTCCTGGTGCCCCAGGGAGATGGATCTGGACTCCTGCAGATAGCTCCCATTCATTCCCGAGGTCTTGCACACAACACTGCAGCCTGATGTGAGGTTTATCTAAACCCCATGAAGATGAGAGGAACACAGGGTTTGCATCTCATCCTGACTCCAGGTAGCGAGGTGGAGCACTGTGTAGGCTGCCGGTGCTGACGTCATCGGGCGACGGCACTGTGAAAACCCAACAAAACACTGAAGTTGCTATATCCCAGTTCTGAGGTTTTGAACAGAGGTTTCTGAAGAGCCTAGCAAAACATGGGCTCCATGTCAGATGCCAGCTCAGCAGAATACAAATGCCTGCACTGGTAATTATGTCACTTCCCTGGCAGGAGGCACAATGTGGGCTGAAAGTATTGATTTCTTTAATAAAGCTCGATTTATTCACCGTACACTCACAAGGCCAGACTATCCCTTGCGTTGTGCCTTGGAAAAACCTGCAGGCAAGAGCTTCGGTAATCTCGGCCATGAACAAGCTCTGTCGCTGACTGATGAGATTTCATTAGCACAGGACAAAATCTGAGGACCCACATGGCTTGTTCCAGTAATACCGTTACTGATTTTTGAGGAGGGCAGGGAAATGTGTTTAACATTAGATAGCAGGCACAGAGGGGAGAACAAGATGCAATGGTCTGGCTCTGCTGTTTTCGGAAAGCTTCCCAGCTACGGCAGGCTGCTAAAGGAGTTGCTGGGAAGACATTACCCACATAGCAGATGGAGCCTCGCTAAATCCATGATGTGAAAAAGCATGGTTAGGCTGAAAAAAGAACCCAGGTAATTTTTTTTCTTTTCCCCTTGATCCCTTTTCCCAGCAATGGCTAGGACCCTAAACACTTCTCCACCACCTCACTGCATGTAGCTTCTCGTCCTGGTAAGAAGAGGAAGCGCAAAGGCGAGCGTGCCAGGGCGGGACGGTGATCACACTGCTCCCTGCCTGCCAAGGAGCACTGCTTCGGGCTCCGTTACATCACCTGCGAGCGGCCTTCGTCAGAGCCGCCGGCAGCCTTGGGCCCGGGCTCCCTGCTAGCTGTTGTGAGAAAGAAGAGGGTGGGTGGTTTCCAAGTCGCATTGCGTTCCCGTTGTGGAGTTTCCTGCATCCTTACATCAAAGGAAAAGCATTTTGGACTCCACAGAAACAGCTCGAGGGTGGTCAGCGGTAAACCCAGCAACGTGCCGGTTCCTGCTGGGGACCAGGGCATCCCTGCGGATGCTGGGTTGCAGCAAAGCGTGTCTTTGGTTGCCCTCCCCCTGGCAGCACAGCATGCTAAGATGCAATGATGCCTCACCTTTCCCAGGCTAGGAATGTCAGGTCTAGGGAGAGGGAGTGGAAGTTTTGGCAGAAAACCTACCCAGCCTCAAGGGGAATAAGTTATTGAGTGTGGTTAGGCTGTAGCTTCTAGCACGTCTCCTTGCAGCCAGTAGTGTTTTAATTACCCTGCGTGTCTGCAGAAGGGCTCGGTGGGATTGCAGATTGTTCCTGTTCTGAACAGAAAATGTGCATCAGACTCTTATTTTGCAACTGGCTGTAATGCCAATGACAAACACATGTCTTTGTGGAGCGTAGGAGCATGCTATGAAGTCTCTTTTTTTTCCCAGCAGTAGGGAAGGAAAGGATAGCTATACCTCCACCAACACTGAATCTCCTGGTGGGAAAAAACCAGCACTCTCCATAGCCATGATTATGCTTCATTAACAGCTCGCTGATGGGGAATAGGTGGCACTGGCCACTGCCTTAGGGGTGCTTCTAAGACTGGATGTGGCAGCAAGACCCAGCTACAGCCCACCTCTGTTTCCTTTGCCTGGAAATTAAGTTTCTGAAGCAGGCTCTACCCAAAAAACAAGGGTGTCCTGGCTGAAGGTGGCTTGCCGAGGGAGATCTGTGGCTGAGAGCTCTTCCCAGCCTGCAGACCTCCTGGTTTGGTGCGTAGCATCTGTGGGTCTGACCCCCTCCAATGAGCCAGCAGCAGCACTACATTGATGTGGTGGCTCTCTCCAGTGGGTACTGGCTATGGATGAGGCAGCATTAGCTCCCACCACCAAAGTGAGTTTCCATTAGCTGTGGAGAGTGGTATGCTCACCCATTCCTGTCCCTGACATATCCCTGGTGTGCAGGATTCACGGCAGCAGCTGTGTGATACAACAGCAACACCTCACATCTGCATTTTCCTGTGTGTTTTAGGAAGAACTGAAGCTGAACTGTTCCCATCAGTGCCATCTGAGGAGGAAGAAATACCTCATGAATTAAATTAGCCAGTGCTGATTATTAATTAATACAGTTATCTTCACTGGTTGGAGTATTTTAATTACCTCTATCACTGAATATCTGTTTGAAGCAGTAAATATAGGTAATAACTGTACCATGGAAACACTGGTTGCACACAGGGGTTTCAGCAAGGAACGGACATCAAGACAGAGTGCTTGGAGTTGTCTCTGGGTTGGTATTAACATAAAGGCCACCATAGCGCACAGCGAGCACCCAGTGTGAGTTGCCAAGTAAGAACCGCTCATCTGGGATGCTGCCTTCCACCCTCAGCGTGGAAGGGCATCAGCCAGCACTGGCACTGCTGCTGCCGTAGTCCCTTGGCCCCACTGCGCTTTCCTACTCCCATCCCCATCCATGCTCTGTCCCTCTCGTTGGCCATAGCATTAATGGGGAACACAACGTTTTCCAGTTAAAAACTAACTGTGCAAAAATAATTTCTAGTGGCAATGCTGGCTTTGACTGATCGCATAACTACGTCATCAACAACAAATCATTGTGGGGCAGGCTGCTTTTCTGTGGTTTCTTTGGATAACAATTTACGACCTCCTTCCACACACCGCGAGTGCAAACAAGCTGCGCTTAAGAAGGTCACGTTGGCTAGCTATTGCACATCGTACAGTCTGGCAATGATCTCTTTTGCTTGGCACAAATCCAGAAGCACCAAGAGGCTACAGGGTGTCGGAGCGTCTTCTGTATGGTGCTGATGGTCAGCTTTGAAGGGTTGGCTTATTCGTTATCTTTAATGCTCCATCCAAATTGTGATGGCTGTGCTCACGTAACGCACACTAACAGGGGGTACAATGTCCTGCTAAGGTAGAGCAGTGCCTGTAAAATACAGATCTTTTTTTTTCTGGAGAAATACAGGTGTAAAAAAGGCAACACAGGAGACTAAAGGAGTGCTACAATATTTTATCATTTGGAAAGCAAGATCCAGCTTTAACAAAGGTGAAATTCCATGGTCAGGAAGAAACCCAAACAAATCACAATATTTTCCTTAATTTGATTACAAATGTCACCTTTGGAATACATTTAAAAATCAATTATTCTTTTCTCTTTGTTGTGCTGTCAGTTTGTGTTTTACACTTACTGAGCAAGGCAATGAAACGAGGCTGTTGTGCTTCTTATTGATTCCTCTCTGTGTTCAAAGTCAGTTTATCTGCCTAGCTGTTGGGCAACAGAAAACTCTCTTTTCTTTTCTAGATGAGATGAGATAGCTATCTGCATAAGCTTTAAAAATGAGAAAATTGCCATCATCTACCACAGGGTTGTTTATGGTCTTCTTTGGGGTGTAGATTCTTCCATACAGTTAATTAAAAGACATTTTGCACCATAGAAAGAGGGAACGTGTGGAGATCAGAAAGACAGCCTGCTTAACCCGAAAATTAGAATAGGAGAAGACATATGAACAGAGGTTGAAGGGGAGGTGGGTGAGATTTATTGTCTAAAAGGTAGGGATTAAACAAGGATGTAGAAAAGAAAAGGTTCTGGGGTTCCCTTTGTAGGCATAAATGGGGAGACTGTGATAGAAGAGAAACTGTGAAGCCCAGAGCGAGAAAAGGAGGCAAAGAGAGCAAAAATGGTAAGTGTGTAAATGGGGGAAAAAAAAGAGTGGTAATAAGGGAAACAGGAACAGAGATAAGTGGGAAGATAATATGCAAGGTCCCACTGGAAAAGGTCTCTGGATGAAGAAAAAACCCCAGGTATTCAATGCTGTTTGCGGCATGAAGACTGACTAAGGGAGATATCATCAGCATGAGAGATGTTTTACTATTACGGTGAAAAAAATATTAAAATTCAGAAGTTTATTAACTCTAGACTGGCTACTAGATGGAGAAATATGTGTATTTTCTGTATTCCTTGAAAGACATGATGCTGCTTATACAGTACGATCTTTTGCTTGTCACCAAAAGGCTTATACCCCTAACTCAGAATAATTTGTACTTTTCTTTCAGAGACTGAATTTCAAGTCAGAAATGTATATAGCTATATATGTATATGTAAGTATACACATCACCACAGTGATGTCTGTGTCATTTTTGATCCTTAGCTGCACATGTCGTTATTTACTCTCTATTATTTGTTGTGCTGGTTTTAGTCAGGACAGAGTTAATTTTCTTCACAGTAGCGGGCATGAGGCTATGTTTTGCATTTGTGCTGAGAATAGTACTGATGAGGTGTGTGTTACTAGGTACTGGGGAGTGCTTGTACTAATTCAAGGACTTTTCCAGCTTCTGATACTGCACCTGTGTTCCCAAATTTCTCGCTACAAGCAGTGGGGGGACACAGTACAGACAGCTAACCCAAACTGACCCTAGAGGTATTTCATTCCATAGTACGTCATGCTCAGTGCGTAGTATTGTTAGCATTATTAGTATTGTTAATATTGTTAGTATCACCATTGTTTCTATCTCAATTCACGAGCTTCCTTGTCTTTTCCTCTGATATTCCTCCTCCACTGGAGGAGTGGGGAGGTGAGAGAGTGGCTGTGTCGTACTTAATTGCTGGCTGGGGTTAAACCACCGCATTTGTTCTGCACATTTGAGCTCTGTGCAAGTACACACCACCAGCTCAATGTAAATCACCTAAACTTTTCCCCTCTCGTTTGAAAAACCATGAATTAGCATGTTGTGCTCTGTGGTTTTACGCTGCTTTGTAAGCACATAACGGCCTGGGTGACGTGGCTCGGGGTGGGAAGAACAGCAGAAGGGTCTTCTGGCGTATTTGTCTCTCCCAGGGGCTGGCATACATTGTCCCAGAGCAGCTGTGGCCACCAGCCGTCGTGCTGGTGGGGCTCTGATGGTGTTGCTGGGCTGCAAAACCCTCAAAGAGGCCCATGGATTTCAGTAAAGTCTGGATTGGCTTTTGCTCCTTTTCCTTGGCCATCTTCCCCCACCTGCAAAGTGAGGATGACAGCAGCCAACACTGGGATAGCCAAGCCGGGCAATAGGTTTTAACAAGTGAGAGCCATATCGCCATCGCAGCTCACTGCAGCTATAACCTTCTCACGAATTAAAGGTCAACGTACTAGTCTGAAGATTAAATGCTAGGCATTACTGTTGTGGTGCTGGTCATTTAGCAAGCAGCCTTCTGTCTTCTGTCCTTCACCGTATGTGGTATCAGTCTTGTTCCTGCAGTGAGCCACAGCCTCAGTATTTCCAACAGCAAATTCTCAGTGTGTGGTCAAACCCCACAGAAACAGCAATGGGGCAAAAGGGCAACAAGCACTGCAAAATTTCAGCATGTACTGCAGCATCAAAAAGCCTTCATATTACTTTTGCATTCCAAAATCTAACCTTTGTGTTTGCTTTACAACAGAAATAAAAGAGTTTTGTTTCCAGCCCATGGTTATTTTGTGTGAGTGAGCCCTTTTAAAGGCCCCTTGGCATTGTACGCATTCTTCCAAAACCAGGTTTTAATGTCCTAAGATTAATCATATGGGCCTGAAATTCACAACTAAAATTTGTCTCGATTTATTTACATGTAACTGTTGTCATGCAACCAGATACTGTTTTTAATTCAGCGTTATGTTCCCAGCAAAAAGGTTAACAGAAATCAAACATAATTAGCTCTTCTAAAAAGCAGTCATTTTATGCAAAACAGAAAAGGATTTTTTTCATTGCACAAGATGTAAGGCAAAATAAAACTGCTTTGTAGGTTAGCATAATGTTTACTGCTTGATGATACTTTCAGTGATCTTCTCTAAAAATCAGGGCGATTCCATTGCCTGTGGTGCAGTTGGAGTCTGGTGCCAAAACCAATAGGGAAATCAGCTGAGGGATGAAGATGTAACCATTGGGTGAGAGAGTTGCTGATAATTACATGTTCAGGGTAATGAATGCTAGTAGTTTCCATCAGCCTGTGGCTGTTTTGCATTCAGGCAGGACTTGAGACATTCAGGGTGCACAGCAGAAGACCTCTCATGAGCAAATTGCCTCCTCTCTCACCACACTCGGGTTGCTATTACCCATTTGGGGTGGCAGGCAACTTTTGGGGTGTCAGGAAAATGTTCTCAAAGTGCTGGTGTGCTTCAGAAGTACGGCCCTTGGATGGAAAGCTGACAGGCAGGCCGGTTAGACACCAAATCATGATAACTGTGGGACACCTGGACACCTTGGAGGCTTGGAGGTGTTGGATATTTCTACCAGTTTCTTTCCTTGCTTCCAGCCCACTGGTCCACAGCCAGGCAGCAAGTGCAAGGCTGGAAGGGCACTCGGCCAAGCATTTTCTAGCCTGTTTGCCTACATTTCGTTCACGGTGCTGGTAGCTCAGGAGTGGGGTTGTATGTGCTCAAGAGAACGCTATGCCAGCCCAGATGAGGCTTTCACCATTGAGAATGGAGACCCTGTACTTGTGTGTGGATGTCTCAGGGGGAGGTCAGGGCATCATTTGGGGCTTGTGGTTCGAAACAAACTTTTGCAATTGGGGAAACAATGGGTTGTCCAATCCTGCAAATAGAGACTATTAACAGCTTGACTCCCATCAGGGCACTGCTCTTGTTGCTCCAGACTTGTACAACCAAACCAAGTACTTCTTGAATGAGGAAAGTCCATGATCCTTGGGGTTGTTTATTTTAGCTACCGTAACTTTGTATGATATTCAAATCTCCGTAATCATAGAATCACAGAATGGTTTGGGTTGGAAGGGACCTTAAAGACCATCTAGTTCCAGCCCCCCTGCCATGGGCAGGGACACCTTCCACTAGACCAGGTTGCTCAAAGCCTCATCCAGCCTGGTCTTGAACACTTCCAGGGATGGGGCATGCACAGCTCTGGGCAACCTGTTCCAGTGCTTCACCATCCTTTCCATGAAGAATTTTTTCCCGATATCCAATCTAAACCTCCCCGCTTTCAATTTAAACCCATTACCCCTTGTCCTGTCACTACAGGCCCTTGTGAAAAGACCTCCTCCAGCTTCCTTGTAGGCCCCGTCAGGTACTGGAAGGTGCTATAAGGTCTCCCCGCAGCCTTCTGGAAGTATTTTCTAGGGGTTGCTTGCTTTCTTACACAAACACTACCTGATATTAATTTGCCTTCGGTGCCTCTCTGCTCCTCCTGCTCTCACTGTATGGAAAATGCAGGAAGTACCATGTTGCCTAATCCTTTATTTTCCCCTTTGGCTGGCAATCTTTTCACTACCTCCACCCCAAAGCCTTCATCCGTCTTATTTTGCCCCTCCTTGCCAGAGAGCAGCCCACAAGTCGGTACAGAATCCACACACATGTGCAGACACATGCGCACATACACACTTGTATATGCGAACATACTGTTTTCACATGGACTGGGAGGACAACACGGTTTACATCATCTCGCATCTATTGCCCTGACCTTTTCCAATAAGCCATATCAAGTTTCAGTGTTATTTTGCTTTGTCTTAGCAGCACATTTGCAGTTGAATTGATGTAGTGTTTTATAGGTTGATTCTTTTCTCCTTAGGTTCAACTATACTTCAGAGAAGAAATGTTGGAAAAATATATAAATATGAAAGAAAATTATCATGCAATATACCACTTTAACGTTAGAATTTCACTCTTGTTATAAATAATGTTATAAATAATTTTATGTATAGATGAGGAACAGACTTTTGATTTACTACTGTCTGTCTGAATTAGTCTTATATGGTAAATTTCTGTAAGGGGGTCATTTTTGACCGAAGGTGTCTGTTATTGTTGGCATTAAGTGATACGCTTTCCAGAACTGCTAGACTACTCATGGCACTGGACCAATTTGTTATTTTGGGAGTAGATAAAGTCTTTGTTTAGCCTTCTGGCACTCAACACAGCTCTTAAAAATGGTTTTCTTTGTTTTGCTTTAGGTTTTCTGTTGCTCTTAAATCTGCTCCGTTCTATGGGGTTTTGTCACAGGAGACAAGGGGCCTGAGTATTAGGTGTACTCTTTCTTGGATGTCTTCCCAGAAGGCTTAATTTCAGGTGGGTGGGAGGGGGACACATGCTGATAATGTGCAATATAGTACATCGCAGCGTCAGCACTCCTGGATTCGTCTAAGGCCAGCAGCTGTCACTGTAGCTGATGTTCACTAGCTGTCAGATATGACTTTTACTTTATACCATAGCACCTGGAGAAGTTGAATCATATTTTTTTTCCACGTGTAAGTGTTACCTCATTGTGTACAACTTTGATTTAGATCCAGTAGAGGACTTGGACAGTTAAAGGAGAAGCGTGTTTATACCTGACTGGAAAGTTTCCTTGTTTCCCGATTCTAAGGTTGCTGGGCTTGCATGTTTATGCAGTCCCAGAGCTGCCCCTGCACTGGCACGGATGTCATCTTGGGGCGTGGAGGATGCCTGAGGCCAGCCAGGATCCTATCCAAAGTGTTTCTGCCCCATAGCCATTGGCTGTCCTTAGTACACAGGCAGGATTGTTCTCACAGAAATGCCATTGCCAGCTTCCCTGAAGGCAACTTGTGGAGCTATTGTGCATGATGACCTTGCAATTAGAGCAGTCAACAAGGGTCTGGGAAACCCATATTTAGTTATTTTTCCAGGTGGAGAGGATGCCGGTGGTCCTGGAGGACTGTCCCTCTCACCTGGCTCCAAGATGCCCAGCTAGAGCGGGGCTGGCAGCTGGGGGGCAGAGGAGGGGAAGAGCCTGTGCTGCTGGGGTGAGGGGTTATCCACCCTGCTCGGTCACTGTCTCAGCTGTTACCCATACATCTCTTCCAGCTGTGGTTTGAAAGAAAAGCAGGTGCCCTGCCCCATTTCCAAAAGCCGTGTGTTGGTGAGACAAACAGGCTGATACTGCCACAGCTCAGGTCTTGGAGCTGAGTGAGGGTTTCCGGCTTTGATTCTCCATGGAAGACATGATCACCCATTTGGATGCGTAGCACAGAAATGACACTATCCTGCCTTTCTGTACTCTCCTGCCACGGCATGTTCAGCAGAGATGGTAGACTTGGAACATTTATGCCGTTGAGGCTCATAAAATGTCTTGTAATCCTCAGCCTTTTGAACTGAAGCACCTCCATATTTTCTCGAAGCACTTTTTAAAACAGCAATCAGTGATAACGTCTCCAAGAATCCAGTTTTCCAGGAGACAGCTCCTCATTCATCTTCAGTACAAAGTTAGGCTACAAAAGGCCCAACTCAGCAAACACAAACCTGAATTTACCTGAAGTCCCAAGGGAGCCCTGCTGAATGCAATTCTGGCTTGCGTTAGCATGTGTTTGAGGAGTCCGAACACAGAGACCTGATGCTGGAAATATTTATGACGGTTTGACAGCATTCATTTGGAAACATCACTCCAGCAGCACGTGGATCCCACTCCAGCCCGCAGATGAGCAGCGAGTGGGTGTCGCTGGTGCCCTGGGCCGAAGGTGCTCTTATAACAAAAGTTTAAACGATTTTTAGAGGGATGAGAAAGAGAGAGCGAGCTCTGAATTTCAGCTGTGGATGAAAATATGTTTCAGCAAAAGGCAAATTTTTGTCCAACCTGTGCCCAGTCTGTACAATTTAGATGGCTAAGTATCAGTTTGCAGCATTGCTTAAAATGCAAGGCTGTACTCTCTGGTCCTTCAGCAGTGGTTGCTTGAGGCTCAGGCTTCTTCATCTCCTGAAAACTCGGCTGAAGGAGCTGGTGTGGATGGTGCTGTGACACAGGTACCTGTAGTACCCCCATGTCCCTGTTCTCCTGAGGCATTGGCTCCTGACTGCCCCCACCCCCACCC